>NC_067474.1:122682135-122877135 GCF_947179515.1 Apodemus sylvaticus | reverse complement strand
TGGGCAATCCAACTATAAAAAGGATTTTTAATGCGTATCAAAGCATCACAAAGAACTCATTTACACAGCAGGCTCACAAAGATGTGAGCAACGTAAAGAACAGGCCCGCTCTTAATGTCAGAGGCTTAGTTATTGATTGATTTTGGTGGCACTGAGGCTCGAACCCAGAACCCCAGGTATGTTAGGTGAGCGCAATTAGAGAGCAAAATATTTGGCAAGAAAGACAGGAACTATGGACCAACACTCAGAGCAGGTTCCACCAGACTCGAAATCGAAGAGATAACCAGTTGTCGGGTTCACCTTCAAATCAGGGAAAGGGTCTGGATGCCCAGGTGAGGATGAAGACAACATGTTCTCTGAGAAGCCGCTGGCTGGCTGTGAAAACCAATTCAACATTAAAGGGTCCCATCTACTCGGTATCACTACCCAGCAGCCTTTGTAGACCCCACCCAGAGAAGATACCAGAGACTCAGGTGAAGACTGTGCAGAAAGACATGCACTCTGGCTTCCTCTCTCTCTACTAGCATGCAATGTTAGCAGCTGTGGATATGCAACTCGTGTGTGTGTGTGTGTGTGTGTGTGTGTGTGTGTGTGTGTTCATACACAGAAAGTATCTCTGAGAGGCTAGGCAAACCTGGACATCACTAATTTGATAATGGGGTGTCAGACACAGGTGAAGAAGAGAAGAGATAGGGGCTCCCTAAGGACTCCTTTTAGATCTTCTGAACTTGAAACCATTTTAATGTGTGACCTATTCAAAATAATCTAACCAATGAAATTTAATACATTTTTGGATGTTTACCAAGAATTTTAATCACACAGAGATGATTGTGTTAGAATGTTAACTTTACAAATAGGTGCTTATGGGTATATTCAGGATATATATCTCAGTAATATAAAGACATATTAAGGGGCTGAAGAGATGGCTCAGCGGGTAAGAGCACCGATTGCTCTTCCAAAGGTTATGAGTTCAAATCCCAGCACCCACATGGTGGCTCACAACCATCCGTAAAGAGATCTGACATCCTCTTCTGGCTACAGTGTACTTACATATGATAAATAAATAAATATCTTTTAAAAAATGATGTTTTAAAAAAAAGACATATTAATATGTACTAGACATGAACAAAACTGAAAAGAAATATACCAAACTGCAAGCAATAGGCATTGCAAGGAGTGTGATTATAGGCCAAGAATTATTTAATATCTTTCTACAGCTTCCAAACTGTGTATATTACTTAAATGAGCAGAAAAATAAGGATTAATGAATTAAATTATCTTCAAAGGGCCAGTCACCTCCCAAATAAGGGTTAGGAGTAAGGCCAAGTGGTCAGGAAACAACAGGGATCACTCCAGATCCCACCACTGCTAGGAGCTGCACAGGTCACCCTGTGCATGTTCTCGGCTTGGGGACAGGCTTGCGGAGAGCAGCTCACCCTGGGTACTTCCCACCCACCAGGACCTGCCCACTCAGTGTCACCTCTCCAGGAAGTCGGGTCAGATCTCTCCTCACTACAGTTCCATGGACTCTGAGAGCAGAGCAGACAGACCCTAGGACTCACGTCCATGTCCCCAACAGGAGCCTGGCCTGCATACTGCTCAACCTCAAGGCTGGCATGTCCCCCTGCCCACTGGTCCCCAAAGTGGAGGCCAAGGGCACTAAACTGTGAGGGCATCAGGAAGTAGACAAGAGATAGAAAACTCAAGAACCAAACCCTGGTGCTGCCCAGCAGAGCTGTCTACAAACATGAGAACGCGCTCGCATGGCTATCCACAGTGTAGCCACTCACCCAGTGCCTACTGAGCACATGCAGTGCAGCTAAAACAATTCAAAGATTGAGTTGCTAACTCTGTGTAATTAATTCAAATGGCCGTGACTATTCTTAGGGAAGGATAAATGTACGTCACAGGATAGTCATGACATTCAATTAGAGAATCCATTTCTTAAAGGGGGCAATGGAGTGGCTGGCAGTGCCCACACAGTAGCGATGGCTCTGGGGTACTGAAAATGCTGGGTATGATGAGGAGGGTCTCCAGAGGTCACAGAACATGCTTGGCCAATATCAAACAGTGGGCAGCACCCTGGCAAACAGTACTTCTAAATTCTTGTTGCATAGCAACAAGAGCCTCTGAAAGCAGCTCACACAGCAGGAACTAGCAAGAAGTTACAGGGAGGGGTAAGACACCTGGATGGACTGCCCAAGGTGGGCTCCACCTCCCGCATCCTGCAGAGAGCTGTTCTGCAGATTCAAGTTCCTACTTGTCTCCGGAGAGCTCCCTCCAAGGTCAAGCCCCCCTCCCCTACTGACCTCTTGAACCCTGACCCCACTGCCCCTAGGAGAGCCAGCAAATATGTCCATTTCATACTGAGTAAGTCAAGGCTGGGGTCATCATCCGACAGCAGCTGGAGAATGGGAGAGTCTGCTTAGGAAAGAGACCCTGTGAGAGTGCACACAGGAGGCCTGGGATCCACGGGCCACCTGCCTGCCAGGCTATGCACTCTGTTAGACCATCACAGTGTCCAGGGCTAGACCTGATACCTGAACAGTGGGTATTCGATGGACAAGTAAAGCTTAGAAGCTCAAAGCCACTCCGGGCATGGCTGAAATCTGCATAGGAACTCCTCAGGAAGCACCGCTTTGCTGGGGAAGAAATGGTCACCCTCCAACCTCTGAACCAACTCCACCAGTGAGTCAGGAGCACCCTGGGAAAGAAAGCCAGGAGCTCTACAAGACGGCCTCTGCCTGGGAGGAAAGAACCAGAGACTGATCAGGACACGAAGGAGGTCAAGGTTAACCCTGGCTGACAGGAGGAAGTTTCTCAAAGATGAAGAATGAATCAGGTTATGGCTGGAGGAGTAAAAGCCAGGTAAAGAGAGAAGAAGGGAGGTCAGACCTCAGCCTCCCCCGCCCTCACTGCTTGGGTCACCTGCCCCTCGAGGCCTGCTTTGCTTTCTGTGGAATGAGGATGACACCGGCCTCTGAGAAGCAAATGGATGACACCGCATGGCATCAGGGACACTCGCTCCCAGCAGGGATGAACAAATGTCAGCCTGACAGACAGGGCTGTGAGGAGCTGAGCAGGGAGGGCCTTAAACTTGAAAGGAAGAATCAAGAAGTTCAGCAGGATGCTGGAGCCAGAGCGCAATTCCCAGCCGTTCCTGACCCTTCCCCACCCCTCCGTAAAATCAAGATACCAGCCAACCAGACCTGTGTCCTCCACAGCTGGAATTGAAACCCAGTGAGACGCTTAGCTACGCCAGTGAAGACAGAGAGTGGAGTAAATGGTTGAGCACAGCAATGTAGAGCACCACTGTGTGGAGCACCGCTGTGTGGAGCACCACAGTCTGGAGGGGACAGCAGCAATTGGCCAGTCTGGGACTAGATCCAGATCTGCCCCTCAGTGGGATCCAAACCCGTATCTGCACTGTAACAGAGGCACCTGCCACAAGCCAGCCCCTCTCCCATGTGGTCTACAGCCTTCTCCCTCCAAGGCAGCCCTCTAAACAGAAATGGCCGCCACTCAACAGAAGAGAAAGACCAGAGTTCAACAAACTCTGCATAGTGAGTAGAACTGACCCCAAAGCCCCATGGCCAATTTTGCCCAAGTAAACTTTGACCCCTCTCAAACTTTTTGGGGCTATAAAGTCCACAGTGGTGCACAGAGAGGGCCAGAAAGCCAATATCATCCCAGGAGCTCTACCTAAGCCTTGCCTGCACTGGGCCTAACCTTACTGTGTAGACATCACTTGTTATCCACCCTGGCAGTGTCTGAGAGCTGCCATCATCTAGTTCCAGGTCTCAGTTCCAACACCTGGAATTACCTCACATGTGACACCAGGGTCATGTGTGTGGTAACCACCAACACGGGGTGTGTGTATATATGTATGTGTGTGTGTGTCTGTGTGTATGTCTGTGTGTGTGTCTGTGTGTCTGTGTGCATGTGTGTGTATGTCTGTGTCTGTGTGTGTGTGTGTGTCTGTGTGTATGTCTGTGTGTGTGTCTGTGCGTGTGTGTGTGTCTGTGTGTGTGTGTCTGTGTGTATGTGTGTGTCTGTGTCTGTGTGTGTATGTGTGTCTGTGTGTGTCTGTGTATGTGTGTGTGTCTGTGTGTGTGTCTGTGTATGTGTTTGTGTGTGCGTGTCTGTGTATGTGTCTGTGTATGTGTGTGTGTCTGTGCGTGTCTGTGTGTCTGTGTATGTGTGTGTGTCTGTGCGTCTGTGTGTGTCTGTGTGTATGTGTGTGTCTGTGTGTGTATGTGTGTCTGTGTATGTGTGTGTGTCTGTGTGTGTGTGTCTGTGTGTGTGTGTCTGTGTGTGTGTCTGTGTCTGTGTATGTGTCTGTGTATGTGTGTGTGTGTGTCTGTGTGTGTCTGTGTGTGTGCGTGTCTGTGTATGTGCATGTCTGTGTGTGTCTGTGTATGTGTGTGCGTATGTGTGTGTGTGTCTGTGTGTGTGTCTGTGTGTATGTGTGTGCGTATGTGTGTGTGTGTCTGTGTATGTGTCTGTGTATGTGTGTCTGTCTGTGTGTGTCTGTGTGTGTCTGTGTCTGTGTGTATGTCTGTGTGTGTGTCCGTGTGTGTGTGTCTGTGTATGTGTGTGCATATGTGTGTGTGTATACATTCACACTTATGTTGGGGGGTGCATATGCTTGTGTGTAGAAGCCGGAGATCCATATTAGCTGTCTTCCTCCATTTTTCTCCACCTCATCTTTTGAGGCAGAGTCTCTCACTGATTCAGAAAGACTAGCTGACCAATGAGTTCCCAGAATAATGCGTCCTCTGCCTGGCCTGTAGCTTGACTGCTGCAGAGACTTAAAACTGTAAAATTCTGCCATCCCTGAAGTCAGCCCTTCCCAAGAAGGAGGGGAAAGGGCAGCCCAGAAGAATGAGAAGAAGATTTGCTGAGGTCGCCCAACAGGCCAAGACAAGACCCCAAGATAGCACTGGACAGGGAACATAACTGTTTGCATACAGGGATCACTCAGCCCCTCACTGGAGCACCACAGTGCAGAACACATTTGCTGGGGGTGGGAAAAATTGCCCAGTGGTTAGTTAAGATCCCTGGCTGTTCTTTCAGAAAACCAGAGTTCAGTTCCCAGCCCTGACATAGCAGCTCACAGCCTCCTCTAACTCCAGCTCCAGGGATCTTCTGCCCTCTTCTGGCCTCCTCAGGCACTGCATGCAAATGCACATACTCATGGATCAGTAATAAAATAAATCTCACAGAGATTTCTCTTTCTCACAGAGAGTCTTTGTGCGTCCATCCTTGGAGACAGAAAACAGGACCGTCAAACAGTCTCTCTCACAGTTCAAGGCTCCTTGAGGGCAGCAAGTGGGTCACCATTTCCCAGTTTCTTGGTCACCCATCCTGAATCATGTTTGTGCTTGGGCTCCTGGGACAAAAGAGACAATGACACTCCATCCCTGACCTCAAATTCACCTAAGTAACAACTGCCACAGAGTGTGAACAGTTCTAGGCAGAAAGAAGACTGGGGAAGAGAGACTTCTAGAACGAGGTGGCTCCTAAGCTGGTAGGAAAGATTAGGTAGGGTCAGCATGGTAGACAGGAAGGAAGCAGAGCTTTCCCCTGCAGTCCCCACACCATTTACAGCAGAGCAGAAGTCACGGTGACAACAACCACGGCTATTAGTGAGCACTCACTGGGAGCCAGTCTGGTTTTATGAGCGTAGACGTGTGTTGGCCCTCATCCCTTATCACAGCCTGTTGAAACCTTTAACTATCATTATCCTGAATTTATGGATAAGGGTGTTGAGGCCACCAAGCCACAATCTGAACCTGGTAGACTGTTCCATACCCACATCCTAAAGCAATACCTCATACACTTCACAGCACTTCAGGTCAGACCTAGTGAGTTTCTTAATACTCTGTTTTCTCCCGTGTTCCCCAAAAAGATTTAAAGATATACAATGATAAATAAAAAGTTTGTGGGGGCTGGAAAGATGGTTCAGTGGTTAAGAACACTGGCTGCTTGCCCAGAGGACCTGAGTTCAATACCTAGTACCTACACAGCAGATCGTAGCCATCTGTACCTGCAGCTCTACGCGTCCTAACACCGTCAGACAGATATTCATGCAGGCACAAATACCAACGCATGTGAAATAAATATAAACAAGCTAAAAATGAAAAAGTTCGTAGTTTGTAAGGAAAGAAGACCAGAGGAAAATTTTGCTTAGAAGCACACAAGAAAGTCTGTAGTAACAAGAAACTAGCTGGAGATGGCGTCTGAGCTAGCCAACAAGGGTCCTGTTTTCCCACGGGTACATAGGAGGAGCCGGCAGGACAATCTGTGTCTACTCACACGTGTGCCTATGTTGCTGTCCCTGGGAAACACCAACCAACTTAAAGAGTGCTTAAGATGAGGAGACACCCAGACCTCGTTATGCATCACCCCCATCAGCAGGCTCGCACTAGCTGTCTAACTGCAAGCATGTTCTTGCGCCTAGGAAACGTGGATACCCCCGCTGCCTAGGCCTGGCACTATTAGAAAAGTTTTTAAAGAGCGGTTCCGAGGATTCACGTCCAGGATGTCGGCCTTGCACCCATCCCTGGACCCCTACCCTCCAAGCACCCCTCTGAAGGCCCCTCAAAGAGCCTGCCCCACGAGAAGCCGCAGCGCGGACATATTCTCACAAAGCGCTACGTAAGTACAAATGACTGTTTGATCAATCATTTGGCCTCAGCATGGGATTTGGTTGGAATTAAAGCCATCTGGCTGAGGGGGGGCCCGGAGAGGAGGAGACAAGCAGGCGGGGAAATGACCCGCCCCCTCCCCCAAAAAGCATTGTTAAAATATAACAGGGGAAACCAGTAAAGTCCCTGCTGTTATTTCAGCCTAAGCCACTTAATCCTTCAGCACATAAAGCAACTTATTTTATGACCTTTTCCCTTTAAAAAGTAAATCAGAAGACGCTGCCTTGAACTCAGATATCTCTGAAACACACCGCTCATCCCTCCCAGTGAAATATCTTGTTTCATAACCCTTCCTCGAGACACTTGAAACTGCGGATCACTAAATGCCTCGCTTTAGGCATCTGACATTCCAGAGAATTAATATTTAAACTTATTATAGGAAAAAAAGAATTGAGTTTGGTCGAAGCATGAAATATTTAATAGTGCGTCCAAATTAGAACCCCTATTCTGTTTCGCAGTGGAAATGCCAATGATATTACCTGGTCTTCGCACTCACAGGAGATAAAACACACAGCAGGGTTAAGATAAAAAGGCACAATGTCAGCCCTTTCCTCTAGAAGAGGGAGGTGAGCCAGGCTTTGGGAGTGGACGCCACACAGTTTCGTTTTACTACATTTAAAATCATATTATCTTATCATTGTCTGCCGGGGGTTGGGGGGGGCAACACCTAATCACCAAAAACTATGACAAAATCTCCAACCCACGGAGGCCTGGCTGCACGCTGGTCCCTTCGTCTGGGGACAAGCCGCCACTGCTGTAGCTTAATCTGCTCACTAGGACAGAAGTATTAAGTGGTTTGGGATAAAAATTAAGCTTCAATTGACACAGTGGATCCTGGCTGCCTCTGCCGGCACGTGTAATTTATTTACAGGGTTGGAAAGTCGGCAAAATACATCATCAGCTCTTATACAAACTTCTACTAGGTATTAAATACCCAGCGCTCAGAGAAGTAATTCATATGGTCCAGCAGCGTTCCAAAGTAAACCCAATCCCCGGCCCTCCCGAGAGCTTAAAACAGCAAATGGGATCTGTCTTTTTCAAGTCAGGCTCGCGGTCCTTGGTTTCTTTCTAAAGCTCTATTTTCCTGCAAGCCTGTTATTTAAAAACAAAAGCAACTGCGACTAAAAACGTAACGTGGTGGCTGAAAGCACACAAATAGGAAGAACACAGGCCATGTCTCCGATGCTGCTTCACGCGGTCCCTTTCAAAACCAGCGTTACCACGGGGACCAGAAAGGCTCCTGCAGTTCTGGTCCCAGAATTAAGTGTGCCTCCTTCAGAATGTACAGGTGTAAGAGTCTTCTGGGTACATGGTGCAAGGCCAGACCAGCCCGGAAGGAGACCTCTGGGCTTCTTAGGACCAGCTCATCTCTTGACACAAAGGATCCACTTCTAAAACAAACTCTCCAGGTCCCTTAGGTCCCTGGTGTGCCCACAGTGACAAGCCTACCTTTATCTCACCAGGTGCTAAAAACAAAATCACTATTTCATAGATTCCTGAGCCACCGACCTCTGGGAGGGAGCCTTCCATAGCAGATGGCCTCAGCCAAGGCTGTAACCTGCAATAACCCTGGTGGGGTGCTGCTCCTGCCTCAGAGAAGGGGGCCTCCGTGGCCAGACCAAGAGCCCTCACAAGACCCCAGCTGCCTGAGGTGTACAGAGCGCTGCGGTGGGGGGCAGGGAGTGGAGAGCAATGCATAGCCAAGCGGTCTCCCCTAAAGCCCCGCTGTGGCATGCTAGCTGAGACTCAGTAAGGGGGACACCAGGGTCCTCAGCCAACCACAGACACAGCGTTATAAAGCTGTCCCGCTTTATGGGTAACTACTGGCCTTGCTTTCAGACAACATGGTACAAACACCAGGCTCACCGCTTCCTGCCTGCACAACCGTGGACAAGGCGCTCTCCTATGACCTAGCTTGTCCTCCATCTGCAGAATTTGGAGAATGTTTCTTCACTTTCCACACAGGGATGCCAGGTGTGATCAATCAAATACACTCACGGCTACACCGTGTCTGACCTGGCACGCAGTAGGTGCTCAAGTGCACCTCCCTTTCTCTTTTCCTTCCGTATTCACCCCCAACAGTCAAGACTTCGAAGGAACAGTCAAAGCCCTGGCCTGGCATAAAGATAAATATAGACTCTTTCCATGCTTAGAGTCCTCCCAACTCCCTCAGCTTAGGTAATGTGAATTCAGAGCAGAAAAGAGATCTGGGTCATCCAATCAAACTGCTCCCCATTCTACACGGGGAAACCAAGGCTCAAGGCAAAAAGCCCAACCCCTGTGCTTCAAAGCTGTATGGTGCACATGTAGGCTCCAGGCAGTTCAACCAGAATCACCAAACAAACTCAGGCCCTACAGGAAATGCGTCCTTCAGTTCACAAGCTGAAGGCTCCTCTCCACGCAAAACACTGGCTTTAACAACACAGCTCATAAGGCTAACACAATCCTCTCGCTCTGCCGCTCTGCCGGAACCTTCCGAAGGACAACGCTTTCGAGTTTAAGGGGAAGACGGAAAGAAGAAAACAGATGCATGCAGTGACTGGAAACTAAAGACCCCTGGGTTAGGGCTGTGCGCTCTCCACCCCCACCCAGCACAGCAGCAGCCTCATGTTTTCTTTCGGTTTCTTGTAAATAAGGCTTTGGGAGACCAAAGCAGCCACAGAACAGCCCCTCCCCTCCTGCTCCCCTTACTCAGTAACTCGGCCCGTCAATGCCCGGACTTTGCTTCCAACGCCTGACCAAGGCTTTTTTTTTTTTTTTTCATTGTAAACTATTAATTTGGGCAGCGGCTGTTGATAAACAAGTACTCCGTTTCCAACGGCTGGGATCAAGAGCACTGGGGGAGACAGTAGAGATACCTCACCAGCCTGGGGGGGGGGTGTTTCTTGGCCTAGAGTTACAGTTTGTGCTTTTTGTGTTATTCAAACTTTTCAAAATCCGCTGCAGTTTGCTTGATTTCTTCTTAAACTGGACAGTTTGTGCTTTTACACACTGAAATAAACTAGTCCCTACCTAAAAACACAGCCTGACTCCTTAGGACCAAATTAACTGCAAATAAAATCTAGTCTGGGAAAAAATTATTAGCAAACCACAGGTAATCATTTATTTAGTGTATGTATGGGGGGGTGCTATATCAGCTTCAAATTTTCTGAGAAAATTCTCTTACTGACAATCGACTTCCAAATAAAGTTTGTTTGTTTGTTGTTTTTGCTTTCTAATCCTATCCAAAAAAGGACTTAAACCCCTCTTCCAAACTTGTGTTTCTCTTCTCCTCTAGGATGTTAGCCAAACTCCACAAAATAAAACTGAAGAAAATGATAATTATGCAACCTTTAGAGCACGGAGCATAGGAATATAGCTTTAAAATGATTCATGCACTTATGTCCGTGATGGAATTTTAACACACTTCAAAAATAATTGCGGGGCTCACTTTGCTTCTCACGCAAATCAGAAAAACGGGATAAGCAATGAGAACAGCACACCCTGTCACCCCATGACACAGCCACGAGGATCCTGAGACCTTGGGCCAGCTAAGCCTACTACAGGTAAAAGACAGGGTCTCAGCAAGGCCCCAACTTAGGCACGGTCCTAAGTGACTGACAGCTCCCTTTCCAGTCTGCAGACCAAGTGTTGACTTCTAGAGAATTTAGAAGGCAGGAAAGGGAGAATTTGAAGGGAATCTCCGGAAACTACATTTCTACTACTTCTTCCGCTACAGAAGATTTGCTGGATCCGTAACTCCTGTGTCTGCAGACGCAACATGTTCCTATCTCGGTTGTATACCCCCACGGTACTTGTTTCTCTTTGTCTCAGTGAGCCTGACATTTGGCCAGCAGGTTTTACTCCCCCTTATTTGAAACCTCAAGCACTGAAAAAATTTGGATCTGATTATTTCCGGATCCCAGGACCAGCACTTTAAAATGGATGAAATGCAAGCAAATTGCCCACCAGAGCCAGAGGGAGAAAACGCTTTAGAAATAACTTATACCTTTCGACTACAGATGTGCCGGCCTCTCCTGACCTCCTCAGAACATGGCAGTAGCTTCCTGCTTTGATGAAAAAAACTCACCCAGATAGCACCCTGAAAGCATCATGCCCTGTTCCACACCAGAGCCTGACACCCTGGCACACAGCCTATAATTGTTCGCTTGCTTCTCTTTTTCTTTTTCCTTTCTTTTCTTTTGTTTATTTGTTTGTTTGTTTGTTAAGCTACAAGACTAACTAACTACTTTTGGAAATTCACAACCATGCTATGGGGACTTGGGGGGGCTGTTTTTTGATAATGGCAGAATTCACATTTGCAATGATTGTCAATCCCCCCTTTTGGCTTGTCCTGTACGATACATGGTTAAAAAAAAAAGGGGTCCAGGCCCACTGAACTGCTGGGAGTTAAACAGTAACATCATGAACTGGTTTGGACAGATGGAATCATCTGGTAAACTACAAAGCCTTCTAGACATGGCATAGAGACGATTACCAATTTCCAAACATTTAAGACAAGAGACATACCAAAAACAAATGCAGTTCAACTCTCCAGGGATGCTCAGAAGGCCCTACTTATGAACGCCAGCTCCCACGCTCAAGAGACACATGGTACAAGTTTCGGAACTAAAAAGAACTGGAGCTAGAGGCCTCGGGAACTGCCATTCACTGCCCATCGCTTTGAACAAATCTTAGACCCTCCATGCATTAATCTATACAAAGAAGTCCATTCCCTGAGAGCCTGCCCAATACACACGTTCCATCTCATCCCGGGATGAGCCCACGAGGTAGGCAAAGACAGAGACGGAATGTGCATGCATACGTTCTGAACCCTGTGACAGGAGGCCTGGGCGGAGGAGAGGCCATCGGTCATGGACACAAGCTGCTGTCCTCCAGGAAAAGTCAGACTGTCTCCCTTCTTCCCTTGCCAGGACTTACAAAACACTGTCAGGTGTTTAATAATAATTTTAAAAATGCAGGATTTGGCAATTTGGCCCCGTCAGCTGTTTGGAATCTGGATAAATGGGACTTGGTCATAAACAGTGATTCTTATCACAACTGATGACGGCGTTAGTCCATGACGTCACTCCATGCCTAGTCCATCCCAGTGCAGACCTGGAAATATTCATTAGTTCAGTCCCTCCCTGTGCTTAAGGTCTATCCAAGGCAGAAGGCATATATCATTTAAACCCTCACTCCACACCAGGCACGGACATCTTCTCTCCTCTCCCTGGCTAACAGAGGCCACCAAAGACCCAAGGCACAGCACCTCTTAGTGCTCTTAGCCTGACCTCTCTTAGCCAGTGTACCAGAGTTAGAGTCCTTCACATTTAATATTTTTAACCCTTTCTGATGCTCCAATCTGCTGCCTCTATCACTGTGTTCTGCAAGTGTTAACAAAAGCAACCCTTTCAGTTTATACAGCATCCGTACCACTGGGCGTTCTGTGCGCCCTGTGATAGACATCATCACTCACTCCATGCAAATGAAAATCCAGAGGCTAAGATCATCAAACACACCACTGCATCAATTCTAAACTGCTCTTGTCTAAGTCAGTCTGAAGGAAGAGACCTGAGGCTCAGGGGGGAGAAATGACTGTCTCACCCAGTGCAGCTCAGCTCCGCCAATAAATATGCTTCAGTCGGCATCTCTACTGGTCTGTTTCTAATAAGCTGGAGTGGATGGGCTGGACGACACACACTCAAAGGACTGCCAAGTCGGGGACTCTTTTGGTGGGAGGAGGCCTGGAGAAGGTGTCCTCTTATCAATGACTTTCCTAAGAGGGCAGCCTGAGATGACTGGGAGAGACTGCTCTTCCCTAGCCTGGCTCTGACGAACATGCAGATTTCTTTCTTTCTCTCTCTCTCTCTCTCTCTCTCTCTCTCTCTCTCTCTCTCTCTCTCTCTCTCTCTCTCTAACCTGTGGTATGCTAGAGCTCTAGGTCTCATAGCCAGAGATGCTACCTCTCCATTTTCTCACCTTTCAAATGGGTGCCATCTACTCCATCCCAACAGTCTCACAGCTGTGAAAAAAAAACAATTTAGAAGCCACTGGGAGGCTGTAGCCAGAAAGACCAGCTTCACATACAAAAAAAGGTCTCCTTCTTCCATTAAATTTCCCTTCTCTGTCCTTTCCAAAGGAAGTCCTGCCGTGAAGATCTTATATATATATATATATACTGAGGCTGAGAAGGAAGAGGCAGGGAATATACAAAGCTCCCAATGATAACATGACTGTGTGAGGGACAGCGATCGCTAGGACGCTGCAGGACTTGATGTGCCCGCGATGGGTCTGGGTCTGGCTGTAAGAAAGAACTGTTTAAGGGACCCGGTGAGCCGAGGGATTCTCTGCAGCCAACATTACTAAGCTCTTGCTACACAACACATTCCCTCTCTCTGTCTCTCTGTCTCTGTCTCTCTGTCTCTGGTAAGAATCCTCGAATATGCATCCCAGCAAAAATACTGAAGAAGCATTTTCCCATGTTCATGCAGTTACCCTTAAAAAATTATCTCTCCTTGGAGAAGAGACTGAAGACAAGAAATGCCTCTCTCCTACAAAGCCAAAGAGAAACCTCTCTACAGTTAGTTCTTCCAACCAGGCCGGCAACTGCAAGCAAGCTGGACTGAGGTGCTGAGGTGTCTACAACTACAAAGCACTGCCTTTCACTCCAAAAGAGGTCCTGCAGCGGATGCGATCAAACCCCAGAGCTGCTGGTGGGGCTAATGGGGACTGAAAGGGCAGATCGGCATTCCCCTTAACAATCTCTAATGTCTGGTTAATTATCTGTTAACATGAAACCTATAAATAACATGTCGGTAATAATTAACTGTGATTAGGTGAGGATGTTCAGGAGAATCCCGGCACCTGTCCCTGAATTTGCCCATAGCGGGTTCTAGGCCTGCCTTGGCTTTACCAAGCACAGAGAAGCGATTTCTAAGTCAACACTTGACCCAACCTGGATTACTGACTCAAAAGAACTTAGGTCAGGAGTCAAAAAATCACTTTAATTCCTGACTTGACTGATAGGGAAACTGAGGTTCCTAAGGGAGAGCGAGGTCCTGCCAAAATCCGGTCTTGTTTTGTCTTTCCTTCTTTCCTTCCTTCCTTCCTTCCTTCCTTCCTTCCTTTCTCCGTATTATTTTGTCTTCTTCTCTTCCTTCCTTCCTTCCTTCCTTCCTTCTTTCTTTCCTTCCTTCCTTCCTTTCTTTGAGAGATTGGGATAGTTCAAAATGTGCCTTCAGCTGCTTAGAAACAATTACTAGTCACAGAATACACTAATGTACAATAAAAATTTGACGTTTCACACAACTTTCACCAGAAACATAAAGAAGCAAAAATATGTAATGCAAGCTTTCCACATACACATCTCCTCTCAAACATGCCCATTTGGTTTAAACTGGATATTTCCCGGCATCAGTTCAGACTGACAGGAGAGTCCCAATTAACTACACAGATACTGAGACACTAAGGAACTCTGAAGAAGTCCCATGAACTTCTTCGAGAATCCCTACAGAGCCAGTGGCAGCGGTGCCGACAGCGCAGCTCTGACCTCTGCATGCCCGCGGTCAGCACATTGGTGCGCTCGGACTCACCCTTGCCGCCGCCGGCCTTGGACACGCCGTAGTCTCGAGGGCTCCGGGGTCGGAGGAGATCGTGGGCGCGTGGTGGTGGCACCGGCAGCCGAGGCAGCAGGTCTCGCGGGTTCCCGTCCCCGCAGCCGCCGCCACTCACGGCAATCCTGAAGGCCATGTGCGCTCCCAGGCCCGCAGGCCCGCGGCCCGGGCCGGGAGCACCAGGGGCCTCCTTTGGCCTCTTGTCCGAAAGTGCCTCGGCCACCTCGCAATGCATGGCGCCGGGGCGGGGCGCACGGCTGGGGGTCGCGCCAGGCTCCTGCGGAGGGAAGAAAGCACCGGGCTTTAGAAAGCGGGAAAGTGAGCCCTCCGTCCCTGGATCACAGTTTGGGTAGTCACGTTCTATTTAGTCCTGATCTCTAAAACAAGTTAGTGTCACCACACCAACCCCAACCCTGAGCCACCTGACCCTGCGCACTGTGGTCGTCGCCCTAGCCCGGCACGTTCCGGAGAAGCCCCCGCGCCCCCCCCCCACCCTTATCCGCTTCCACCCAGGGTCAGCCCTCTTCAGACGAATGGCAAAGCTAAGACCAGGGATAGGATGGGAGTTCGCTAAAGGGACAGGGAGAGGCCAGTAAACTAGGATGGGATGGGAGTTCCTGTCCGGAATTCCCTAAAGGGACAGGGAGAGGGCAGCAGCCTGACTCCCAGAGCAAGGTCCCGGGAGAGCCGGGACAGACTCAGATGGGTCCCTGGCTGCGCACCTCCAGGTGCCCCGGGCCGGGCTAAGCAGAGCCCAGGCACTGAACACGCACCGCCGCCGGGTGCAGACGCAGAATTTCCGCGAGCCCCGCCACTAGCCAGACACCCGGCTGAAGATCAGCGCACACGCCCACTGCGCGAGCCCACAAAGCGCACTCGAGAGACCTAAGTCCGGTAGAACCAGCGCCCGAGCGCCCGCACAGCCAGCGTCGCCCACGCACGCCGGCTCCCACGCACACTCGCGCCCCGTCGATGCGCCCTCCGAGACCAGCCATGCCACACACCCCATTCACCGGCTCACACTCCGCTGCGCCGGCAGCCGCAAGTCTCACGCCGGGAGCCTCGGCATCATTTCCAGCATCATTCCCGCGAGAGCGAGGCCTCAGGGCCCCCAAATTCGCCTCGCCCCTCGGCGAGCCCCCGCGCCACCCCAGAGCTCGCGGATTCGGACGCCGCTGGGTCCCCGGCGCCGGACGCGCCCCTTCTCACCTCGCCGCGGGCGCAGCGGCTCGCGGGGCGCACAGCACGGCGCGCCTCCTCTGGCGCCGCAGCCCCCGCAGCCGCCGCCGCCGCCACCGCCACGGCCGCCGCGTCCAACGGGGCGACACCCCGGGGGCGGGGCGGCCCGCCGCTGCCCACAGCCGCTCGGGCCGCGACTCTTGGGGGCTGCTGGACCAAGCCAATGGCGGCTCGAGGGCGTGCCGCTCGCCTGGGGGCCTGGGCGGGGCGGCGCGCGCTCGGGCCGAGGTTTTGACAGCGGCCGGAGCCCTGCACGCCGGCTGCCGGGACTCTGCCGGACTCTGCGGCTGCCAGAGGAGGAGGCTCGCCGAAGGCAGAGCCGGCACAACCCGGCTTCCTCTGCTCTCGGGCGGGATTCTTGCCCCTCCCCGGGTCTCGTTTTCTCCCGGGTAAATAGATGGCGGTACCTGCTAGGCAGAGGTAACAGTGTTTAGTAAGTTGTTTTGGTTTTGCAAACTCTAACCAGCTCACTTCAAGTCACACAGATTTCACGGCAAGACCTAGCAAAGCTGGAATCCGAACCCAGGCCTCAGCCCACTTTCTCACTTTCGTGTTATTTTTCTAGAAAGGAGCCACCGAGAGGAGAGAGGATCTCAGCGGTTCTCCTGTACCCGTTCCTTGCTTTGTCCCTTCTCAGCGCTCCAGACAGCAGGGTCTCAACTGTAGGAAGAGCCCTCGATGAGGCTTCACAGTGACTAAAATCAATGAGTCAGCCCCCATCTCTGAGGCATGCAAAATGGGGCAGTTCGTTCAGGTCTCTGACAGATTTTCTGGGGTCTACTGAAGGATCCAGGGTAGCCCCAAAATGTCTCTGCATGCTGTCAACACCTCCCACAATGCACTGGTGACAACCTGCCCAGAGTGTTTGAGAATGGAGGGCCTTAATCTTAAACTGTGGAAATGTGTTTCTGCAACCAGTCAGGTTCAGAGACTGGGGTTCCACACAGGAAGACAATCCAAGCAGTTTCCCAGAATCTTGGCAAAACAAAGATTTTCCAGTCACAAAATGTTAAGATTTAATTTCCTATGCCTTATTTGTTTGGAGACTTACAAATAGCAGAAGGAATTGGAAGTACCTTGACGGTTTACTTAACCCCCACCCCCACATTCATGGCCAGAAGCAACAGGTTAGGGTGTGGCAAAGCAGGCTTCCGACTCCCACACCGATGTTCTTCCTCCCATTATTACCAAGGTCAGGTGTCAGCCGACCTTGTGCAGGTAATGCACAGGCTCAGGGATGCACAGACATCTAAGAGGTCTTGCCTCTTTCTGGGGACTTGTCGTCAATGACTGTCACTTTTAGGGCAGGGTGAATGAGTAGAAAGGAGGAAGCTTGCCAACTGGCCACCCCCCCACTCCCTCCCCACCCCCACTCCCTCCCCACCCCCACTCCCCACTCCCTCCCCACCCCCATGTCTAAAGTGTAGGCCCTGGCTCTAGCCCACAGGTACGTGGCTTTAGACAAATAGCCCTACTTAGTTTATGCCTCAAGAAGGAAGACAGCTGGAATTATGCCAGTCTGTGAGGCCAGGAGCTGGGCACTCTGCTCTCTCTCTCTCTGTCTCACTCTCTCACACACACACACACACACACACACACACACACACAGAGCACTGCACATTTAGTTCAGACTGGAAACATTTGCCAGATGAGTCACTTAAACAACAGGACAAGCAGGCAAAAGCTCTCCAAATTTCCCAACAATAGCAACAATTCATTTTCTTATTCTTTACCGCTTTGCTACCTTTGACCAGCCCTTGTATTTGAAGCTAGCAAGGATCTTGTGAGTGCTCGCAGATCTGCTCCAGCAGGTGGCCAGGCAAACCTGCTGCCTGAGCTCAGGGTTCAGTGGGCCTCTCAAACACAGTGAGCAGCAGGACCCGCTTGTGGGTGTGCACACCTGGTACACTTGTGCACAATCTTCCTAGAGGGAGGTGAAGGACCTATTTCCAGTGATGAAGGGGCAAGAAGACACGAGAAGCTTGTACTTTTTTTATTTTATACTTTCCTACACGTTAGTATTTTCTAACAATCTAACAAGGTTAGTATTTTCTATAGAAGATGTGTTCTCCTTAGCTTTCCTCAAGGGTTATCTGATTATGGGGTATATTTTTTCTTCATAGTTTTGACACTAAAACTCATTAATGTTTTAGTCAGAAAGAGCAAGACAGGACCAAACCAAAACTCACTTCAGCAGACTAGACCAGAGATTCTTAAAGCTTTCTACTTGTGGCAACATTTCTAGAGAAAGATTTATACAGCCCAGGTAAATATACTTTTCACACTAGCCGAGTTCATATGCCAGTCCTAGACACGATCTACCAGAGCAGACATCGCTTTCCTACTCTTCTCTTGTCCCTTACTACCATGCCACTCTCTAATTGAATGACCCTTGTCAAATACTCAAACAAGAACCCGGAGCATTATCCCAGGCTCCTCAAGTATCTCAAATGCCCTAACAGTCAGCCCCTCCTCCCCATCCTCACTTTGCTTCTTCCTGTTCTCCTCGGTGCCTCCATCGCCTTCTCTTAATAAGCCATCTTCCACAGTGGTCTCCCCATCAGTCGGAAATGCAGATCTGGCCATGGTACGTTCTCAATGTAAACCTCACCAATGGTTCCCAATGGCCATATAACTAATATCAATAGTTTGTTGTTGTTGTTTTTAAGATTTTATCCATTATATATGTGAGAGTGTTTTGTCTGCATACCACATTTGTGCCTGCTGCCTACAGAAGTCAGAAAAAGGTTCCAGATCTCCTAGAATTAGAGTTAACAAATGTTTGTGAGCCATCATGTGGGTACTGGGAACTGAACTCAGGTCCTCTGCAAAACAGCCAGTGCTCCTAACCACTGAGCCATCTCTCCAACCTCAAAATCAAAGTTTAAAAAAAAATTTAGTGTGTGCATGCCTTTGTGTGTATGTGCATGTGTGTGTGTGTGTGTGTGTACATGCAAATGTGCATGGGCGGACACACCTGTGCTCAAGCATGAAGGTACACATGTGCCATGTGTGGTACATGTGCAAAGGTCAGAGGACAATTCTTGGAAGTCTTTTTTTTTTTTTTTTTTGCGGCCTTGTGGGATTGAACTCAGAACAGGTTACCAGACCTGCATGCAAGTGTATCTTTCCACTCAGTCATCTCCCTACCCATGAAGCTCATATTTAAAACACATGGAGGTCAGAGGCTAGCCTGTGGGACTCAGCTCTCTCTCCACCATGTAGAGGTCCCCAGGGAGGCCGCCAGGCTTCCCAGCTAGCACTTCCCCACTGAGCCATCTCAATGGTCTTTAATCAGAATACTTTTAAGCCTTAGTCCTGCCTAACTAGAACAGTTTCCATCTAGAGCCCAGACTGTATATGGATGCCACTGTATCTGTGGATTTTGTCTCCCAAGCTAACTCTCCCATGTTATACATTTCTATTCATAAGTCACCTAGTGCCCACTACAACTGTACCCTCTGCAAGGCGTTCTCAGGTGCCTGCCTCGGACTGTCTTCTCCGTGCACACACTCAAGGCCTTGCTTGCATCTCAGCACTTCCGTGCCGCTTTACCGTTTGTTTAACAGTGAGAGTGAGAGTTCTGCAAAGGCCGAGGTAGTCTGTAGCCTCTCCGTCCCCAGACCAGAAGAATCTCACACACTGGATTCTTAAGGACAAACCGCTGTTTCACTTATGCCTGCATTTCTGGTGAGTGCTTCTCCTCCCTGGAAGAGCTGCCCTATCCCCTCATTGGCCTTGTCCAGGAATGCAAGCTTACATTCAGCAAACGGATGGGACAAAAGCTCTGTCTAAAGCCCCCTTGCCCTGGAGTTCCCAGATGATAGACGGGCCACTGCTTCCTCAGCTCTGCTGTCTGCCCCTACTGTTTGCCCCGTGCCTGATCTCACAGTCCTGACAAGGCCTCTGAGATAAGAGGTTATAGGTAAGGTAAGTTCAAGATTAAAAAATGTATCAAAGTTCTCATAGTTCAGAGTATCCGACTCTGTGGCCAATTGATTTTCAGGAAGTGTGCCAGTCACTTGCTGAAGAAAGACCTACTACTCTCTCTGCAAAGGCTAACAGGATAGCCACATGCCGAAGAGGGAACCCCTTTCTCAAACCATCTATAAACAGCAGCCCAGGATAGACTAGCACCCTAAATGAAAACCATAAAGCAGAAGGAAACAGGATAAGCCATTACTTTGGAATCAACAATGCATTTATCTGACTCTAAAAACATAAGCAACTGAATCAAAAAATAGATAAACTGGGCTCATCCCCAATTAAAACATTTTTGCACCAGAGGATAGGGAAAAGATGGCTGAGCTGGGAGCTGTTGCGCATGGCTGAGACAAAAGAACTGCTTAAGTTCCAGAGTTCAAGACCAGCCTGGGCAACAGAGTGAAACTGCCAAAATAGAAAAGTATGGTGGCAGGTGTGTGTGGAGGCAGGTGTGTGTGGAGGCAGGTGTGTGTGGAGGCAGGTGTGTGGCGGTGGCAGCAGGTGTGTATGGCAGGTGTGTGTGTGTGTGTGTGTGTGTGTGTGTGTGTGTGTGTGTGTGTGGCAGGTGTATGGAAGTGGCAGTAGGTGTATGTGGCAGCAGGTGTGGTGGTGTGGGCCTTGAACCCCAGCCCGTGGAAGGCTAGGGCAGAAAGACCAGAAACCGATGCAAGTCTGGGCTACTTGCTGAGACCCTATTTCAAACAAGCCTCTCCTGCAAAGACAGAGAGAAGAAAATCTTAAGCCTAAATTGAATGCAGTTTTTATAATGCGCAAAGCTGGACCTGAGGGCACAGAGCCGTATCCTCAACCACTTGGAGAGCGGTCCAGCTCCAGGCCTACACCTGCTACAGAGTGAGTTCAAGGCCAGCACACAAAGCTTTGTGCGGCTCTGATTCACAATAAAGAAGTGAAAACATGTTCTGGGAATGCAGCGCACTATAGAGAGTTTGTCTGGCATACACAAGGCCATGGGCTCAGTCCTTAGGAAGCGGGGCAGGGGATGCAGGCAAGGGTCTGAATTGACATTTCACCAAAAAGACTCACAGAGATGTCAAAAGATGCCCAGCAGCTGGGCAGTGGTGGCGTACACCTGTAATCCCAGCACTTGGGAGGCAGAGGCAGGCAGATTTCTGAGTTCAAAGCCAGCCTGGTCTACAGAGTAAGTTCCAGGACAGCCAGGGCTACACAGAGAAACCCTGTCTCAGAAAATCAAAATAAACAAACAAACAAACAAAAATAAATAAATAAATAAATAAAGATGCCCAGCATTATTAGTCATTAGGAAAATGCAAAACCACAATGGAACATCACTGTAAATTTGATAAAGTGGCTGCAAAGGAGAGATGGGGAGGAGGAAGGGTGTGGAGATCCAGGAAGCCTCATCCATTGCTAGAAGAAATGTAAAATGGTCCAGCCACAATGGACAACAGTGGCAGTCCCTCAGAGACTTAAGCGAACTATCACACAGCCCAGTAACTGCAACTCAAGATAGGAGCCTGAAAGAACTGAAAGCACAGGCAAACACGCGTGTGTGCACTGCAGCTCACTTCACGACTGCCCAGATGCTCACTAACTGATACGTGTCCTGAGAAACTGGTACATGCGTACCCTGGGGTATAGTTCACTTTCCAAGGGAAAGACACCGAGATCTATTCCGCATTGTGAGTGAGCATCAAAACCATGCAAAGTGCAATAAACAGGACATAGGAGGCCTTAAAGTTCGTGCTTCCGCGTACATGGAATAATCAGGGAGGTTTTTTGTTTGGTTGGTTGGTTTGGTTTGGTTTTGTTTTGGTTTTTTGGATTTGGGGTTTTTTTTAATTTATTTATTTATTTTCAGGACAGGGTTTCTCTGTATAGCCCTGGCTGTCCTGGAACTCATCTGTAGACCAGGCTGGCCTCGAACTCAGAAATCCGCCTGCCTCTGCCTCCCAGAGTGCTGGGATTACAGGCGTGCGCCACCACTGCCTAACTGAGGTTTTTTCATGGAGACAAAAGCCCAATGGTGACCATCAGGGGGAAGAGGAGGTGACCGTCAGGGGGAGGAGGAAGTGTCAGGGGTCTGCTTAGTGGGCATGAGTTTCTTCTGGATCCTAAAAAAACAACATGTAGAACTAGATAGAGGTGACATTTCACAACACTAGGAATATATTAAATGCCACTGAACTGTCCACTTTTAAATAGCTAATTTTATGGTACATGAATGTTACTACACGAAACCAATTTTTTTTAAGTTAATAAAACATGGGTTGGAGAGATGGCTCAGTAGTTAAGAGCACTGACTGCTCTTCCAGAAGTTCTAAGTTCAATTCCCAGCAACCACATGGTGGCTCACAATCATCTGTAATGGGATCCCATGCCCTCTTCTGGTGTGTCTGAAGACAGCGACAGTATACTCACATACATGAAATAAATAAATAAATCTTTAAAAAATTAAATAAAATAAATGAAATGTGTCTGAGTCCAAAGCCAGGGCTTCCATTATTAACCCCACTGTGGGCAGTTGCCAGGCATGACCCAGAGCAAGGATTCTGTAGTGGCTGTGGCTGTGAAGCCAGCTAGACCAGGGACATGAACAAGCCCATCTCTAGTTCCTGAACACTATCCCTGCCAAAGAGAGATGGCAATATCTGACCTCATAGGGCTGCCAGAGACTTCGTGCAAATGCAGAAAATATAAACAAGTGAGAAAATGAGAGCTGGTTAATATTATCAAGGCACCCTCCCACCGCCACCACTCTAGAGTCTGTCTGTCAAAGATGTGTGCGTGTGCATGGTTTCTGCCCATAGGAAGCACTAGCACGCACACACACAGCCACAGGCGCGCACGCACTACCGCATCAGGAATTCTCATGGGCTCCAGGTATTTGAACTGAGGTCATCAAGCTTGCACAGCATATGCTTTGCCCACTGACCCATCTCCCCCGCACCAAAGATGCTTTTAAAAATAAAATATGAGACCAGGAAGATGACTCAGTAGGTAAAGTGCTCACTGTGCAAGCACGAAGACAAGAGTGTGGGCCCCTAGCAGCCACTTAAACAGCAGGGCATGGCAGGGCCTGTGATCTCGGCACTAAGGAGGCTGAGACGGGAGAAATCCCAGGGGCAGGGAGGCAGGAGTTTGCTGACCAGCTAGTCTAGACAATCAGTAAGTTCCAGCTTCAATGAGCTACCTTGTCTGAAAAAACAAAATGGAGAGCAACAGAGGAAGACACTAATAGTGACACACACACACACACACACACACACACACACGTGCACACACGGGGGGAACTGTAACAGGAAGATATTGATAGTGTTGATAGTGACCTATACACACACACACACACGGGAGGGGGGGAGGGGGGGGACTGTAACAGGAAGACATTGATAGTGACCTATACACACACACACACACATATGGGGGGGGCGGGGGGGACTGTAACAGGAAGACATTGATAGTGACCTATACACACACACACACACACACACACACACACGGGGGGGGGGGACGGGACGGGACTGTAACAGGAAGACAGTGATAGTGACCTATACACACACACACACACACACACACACACACACACACGGGAACTGTAACAAAGGAAGACATTGATAGTGACCTATACACATACATACATGGGGGAACTGTAACAGAAGAAGACACTGATATTTATCTACACACTCACACACATATACATATTGGGGGAGAGAAAACTGTAACATCTCTTTATTAATCACAGTTATAAGATGGTACTAAGGATGTTTTAGATAAAAGGTATGTATATATGAAAAGATACTGAGCACTAATATAGGACTAGACGGGAACTTTCTGATTAAACGACTCAACAAACAACAAAACCCACCAAACGTATAGCCAATATCACACATGAACACTGCACTTAGTGTAAAGACTTTCCCCTGAGATCAGGAACAGGCAAGGATATGGAGCCCCATGATTCCCCTGCAGCAGCATCCTGGGAGTTCTAGCAAATACAGCAAGGCAAAGAAAAATAGAAGTATTCAAGCTGAATAGGAAAAAAAAAGTCTGTATTGACAGATGACACACATGATCACCTATACAGGAAACCCCAGGGACTCTCAGAAGAGAAGCCTGCCTGGCCTGGAGAGCAAATTGGGTAAAGTGCTAGCCACACTTTTATAAGGACATGGGTTCTGATCCCCAGAACCCACGTGTGAAGCTGGACATGACACACACCTGTAATTCCAGGGCAGAGACGGGGAGAGGGGAGGGACCCAGAAGCCTGAGAGCCAACTGGTCCAGCTCATCAGTGAGCACCAGGCTCAGTGAGAGACCCTGCCTCAGAAGATGAGGTAAAGGGTAGAGGAGGCGACGTCCGATGCTGACAAGCCTTTCCTGGACACTTACCATGCTCCTAGCATCATCCTAGGTTCCAGAGATTGGCGGTGTTTCCAACTGGTGATGCACACAGGTATTCAGCTAGTCATATAAATGGATGTCTGATCACAGCAAGTCCTGAGGGAGAAATGTCCTGTGCTGAGAAGATATGAGACAGAGAGGGAAACCCCATCTAAAGGGCGACAGACTGTTTTCGCCATAGAGTCGGGCAAAGGCTAAGCCAGAACCTCCGAGGACACAGCTTAGGCTGTAGGACTTTCCAGTTCCATAGAGAACAGGTCCACAGGCCCTGACGCTCAGGGAATCAGAGCCCTTCCAGGCAGCAGAGACAGAGTGGTGTGAACTGGACGGGGAGCAAGGGCAGCAGGACACCACTTGCCACTGGGGGAGGGAGCCGGTCAGGTCCTAAAGGCACAGGACTGCGGCTGGAGACAGACACCGTCAGATCTGTTCTGAAAATAGTAGCCCAGCTGTCGTGTAGAAAATGGCAAGAGAAAGAGGCAGGAGTGGGTGTGGGAAGAGTAGGCAGAAGGCCAAAGAGAGTACTGAGGAGCCAGGACTGGGCACCGGGAGATGGGGAGATGGGAGGCAGGTCCGGAAAGCAGCAGAGTTTTAGACTGCAAACGACACGCTGGACAACGCAGGAGAGGGAGAAGAGAGGCTGCAGGACTGGAAAAACAGACCACCCCCCCCCCCCGGGCCGCCTGAAGCATTCTTCATCCCTAATAGCGGTTTGCAGAAGCAAAGAAGATGCCACAACCAACAGGCTACCAAGTCAGCTCCCTTCCTCGTGTTCATTACTTGCTGCTGCTTTGCTATAGAAATTTTAATTGGCTTTCAGCAAGCCACTGTGTTCACGGGGAAAACAGAATAAGACAATGCAAAACGCACATCAAATGCCCTAAGAGAGACAATAAGTTCTGACAGCTTGAAAAATTACGAAGGACCATCAGAGCCGTCTGTAAAGGAGAAGGGGGCCATGGAGGGGCAGCCCTGCCCCTGCGGCAGAGGCCTTCACACAGCCCACTGCAGACATCTATATACCTTCAATCCAGACGCCAATGCAGTGGCAAAATGAGCTCCAAAGACTCAGGGCTGGAAAGCAGCAGGCCAACGCTCACCCCAATGCAGGCTTGAACCTACCATACTATGACCTTCCCATCATGCCCTTTCTCCAGCTGAAATAGGCTCTTCAGATGGCTGCCCCACCCCCAGGACTCCTCATGGCCACTTCCCAATGTGTCCTGCCTTCCCATCCCTGCCCCAAGCCAAGCACACACAGCCTGCACTTTCTAGGATGCTATCCCCATCCGTCATCTAAGAATACTTGCTTTCTGCTGTGTCACAAACCCGTGTGCGCCTTCGCGGTGTTCCTGATACTACACCAAACTCCCCTGCAGGAGAGGCTGCGGGGAACACCACGGCAGTTACACAGCAAACTGGTTCATAAGGTCAAAAAGTAGGTCACTGAGGCTGCGCCCAGGCCTCTGTGAGCGAGCAGACCAGATGAGTCACGCCCGCTCAGTTCTCTCCCTACTTACAAGAGCATATACTCACGACAGAGCCATGCCCATGCCTTTTTTCAGGCACAGCTTGGTCCTCTCTGCAGGCACAAAGCATTCTCAAAACAAGAATGAAACTCTATTCAACAGTAAGTCTGACTACAAGTTACAAAATCTATTACAAAACCAGCTTTAAGGCATTTGAAAGACCTTTTTCTTTCTCCCCGCTTCCCCCCCCCCACCCCCCCATCCCACAGGTCCTCGCTATGTTGCCAAGAGTGGCCTCAAATCCATGAGTTCAAGTGACCTTTCTGTCATGATCTTCCCATAACTGGGACTACAGGCGCACGCCATCATGATGGCTCGATAGACATCTTCTTGCATAAACTTTTTCTCCAACACTTATCAACTCTGCATCTGCTCTCTGTGTGCAGAGCCCGGGGACTGATTCACAATGTTATAGTTACAACTTCCGAGCTGTTCGTTCTGGTTGGAGGGTTGGTGGAGTGGGAACCTCAGCTCAAGGTCATGAGGCTAGCCAGCCCGAGATGAGGCCAGAATGCACTTTCAAGACTGAATCTAGAAAGGAGAGCTGGTGCCCACCTTGTTCATTCTTCCATTTCTCTAGTAATAAAACCATGACTTTATTAAGGGACGGTATGAAACCTCTAAAAGACATTTCCCAGACTCTTGTCATCGAATACGGCCATGTGAGTCTGCTATGGCCAATGAGATGAGTGTAAACACAGATTTTCAGACCTGCTTAGAAAGGGAGAATCATCTCCCTCCCATCTCTCTCCTCCTTGCCGAACCCTGGGCAGCTCAGGGAATCCCATAACAATACCAATAGCCTAGCTTGATTTTTTTAAATGAAAAAAAAATGTAATTTCTGCTCCTTAGACCGCCATTTTGTTGTTGCTGTTGCTTCGGGAATAAGCGGCCAAAGATGACTAACCACTGAGCCGCCCCACCCTGCTCCCTGCAAACCTGTTCCTTAGCTCAGCAAAAGGGAATTCCTTCAACTAGCCAAGCTGGCCAAATCCTTAACAATTGCATCTCCTTCACACCTGCATTCATTCACCATTCTGCTAGCAATTCTTGTCAACCGTCCCTGGAAGACACCCAGTCTGCTGCTTCCCTCCCTGAGAACAAAAATGTGGGGGCAGAGCCAGGAGGGTCACCAGCAAGTTCAGGGACAGCCTGGGCTACAGACTAAGACTTTTTCTAAAAACCAGAGGAATAAAAATCTAAGACAATATCATTTTTATATTCTAAGAATAACTTTGATGGCTAACAGCAACACAAAGCATAAAAAGATTTGAAGACCAACGGCCAGCAGTGTGCCAGGCCATACGGTGTGTGCCAGGCCATACGGTGTGCGCCAGGCCATACGGTGTGTGCCAGGCTGATACGGGAGACTCTGAAATCCAAAGCGCTATCTTAGCACAAAGCTTTTTTCCCAGGAAAAGGGTCAGGCTGCCCACTTGCTCCCAATGGTGACCTAGCTGTCTTCATAGGTCTCTAGCTTCAAAGAACATCCAATTGATTACAATATGAATATATAAAGCCCTTTTCAAGTAGAAGCTTGAATAAATAATCCTTAAAATCCTGAAAAGAAAATACAAAGTCAGGCTACTTCTTCTATGGTTTTGCTTCAAGAATGCACACTTATCGG
Source organism: Apodemus sylvaticus (assembly GCF_947179515.1). Taxonomy (NCBI): domain Eukaryota; kingdom Metazoa; phylum Chordata; class Mammalia; order Rodentia; family Muridae; genus Apodemus; species Apodemus sylvaticus. The sequence goes on along the minus strand of NC_067474.1, from coordinate 122,850,071 downwards.
GCCAGCGAGAAGCCCGAAAATGACTCTGCTCAGAAAAGCACTTGCCACATAGGCCTGACTATGTGAGCTCAATCCCCAGAACCCATGGTGCAAGGAGAGAATGACCCCTAAACAATGTCTTCTGACCTCCACAAGTACACATGCACGAGCCTGCACACACACTCACACACACACACACACACACCATACACACATACCACACATACACATACCATGCACACACCACACACACACATACACACATACCACACATACCACACACATACACACACCACACACATATACACCATACACACATACCACCCATACACACACCACACACATATACACCATACACACATACCATATATACACATACCATACACACATCATACACACCACACACACACATACACATACACCACACATACCACACATACACACACCACACACATATATACCATACACACATACCATACATACACACACCACACACATATATACCATACACACATACCATACATACACATACAACACACATATACACCATACACACATAACACACATACACATACCATACACACATCATACACACCACACACACATATACCCATACACCATGCACACACCCCACACGCATATGCACCAGACATACATATATACACCATATATACCATGCACACATACCACACGTACACAAAGCATATGTACACACACCATATACACATCATACACACCACACACGCAAGAATCATACCCACATATGGTAACAATAATAAAATTAAGAATGCATACGTCTCAGCCAGGCCCAGTGGTGCAGGCTGAGAAAAGAGAAACTCAAGTTCAAGGCTAGCCTGAATTAGAGGCAATTCAAGGGTAGCCTCGGCAATTTAATGAAGCTCTGTCTCGCAGTTAGAAGTGAACCAGAAGAATGGCTCCTTCAGTGAGGTGTCTGCCTTGCAAGCATGAGGACCCGAGTTCCAGTCCAAAACTCCCTGTAAAAATCCATGAAACATGCTATGTACCCATCTAGCGCACCTCGCTCAGCTAAGCGGAAGTGGACGGTGTTCCTGAGGATGACAGCCACCACTGTCCTCCAGCCCAGACACATGCCAACAGTCAGTGACAGAGGGCTTAGCTAGCATGCACACGGTCCTTTACTCACCAGGTTGTTTTTCTTTTGTGTTTGTTTTTTAAGTGAAGAGCTGGAGTAATGGCTCGGTGCTTAAGAGCACGTACTGCTCCTCCAGTGGACCTTGACAGACTTCCCTTCCCAGCCCCCACCACAGACAATTCACAAATGCTTCTCCCTTCAGCTGCAGGGATAGTATGCTTTCTTCTACACACACACACACACACACACACACACACACACACACACCTAAATAAAAATAAATGTTTTTAAAGTGAAAAAAAGAATATACATACCTTCTACATGCTGTGTGGTTGCTGTTTGAAGCCACTGAAATATTCCTTAGGTAAAATAGTTTCCATAAAAGTTAAGAGCTTAGTTTTGAGCACAGACCTCCCTGCATGTGGATCTACACCATAAGTCATTTCGCTTCTCCCCATTGGCTTCCCCAGTGTTGCCCAAGAACCCTAAAAGGCTACGTACATAAAGATGTGTGTGCAGCCGGCAGGGCGCAGGTAGTCGCTATTCTCACTGTGTAAGCAATTGCTTAGAGAAGACTTCTCAAGCCAGCCCCACGTTTCAACCCAATGTATATGAATAACTCACTTTGTAAGGTACTTGGGAATCATGGAGAAAAAAAAATGAATTAAAAAAAAAAGTTCACTCTTGCAAACAAAAGAGGCATGTGGACGATGGGAAAATTCCCACTGACAACTCCGAAACAGTGACCTCTGCTGGCCAGTGGAAACAAGCCTCCCAAGGCTCTCTTCCCATGATTGAACAAGGTTGAGTCTACAAAGATCTAGTCTCTGTCGCTGGAACAAACACCAGGTGTTGCATTACATGGGACAGAAATCTTCACCAGGGTTACCACGATGTAATTGCGATGTTAACAAAATTAAAGGCCGGCCTTTCCACTTGCTCATCCACCCAGAAGATTCTTTTTTTTTTCCTTCAAACTCCATGGTCTCCTATTTTTAAAATACCATAATTGCATGCAAATGTTATAGCAGAAAAACAACACAAGGGGCATTAAAAATCAATCTTCCATGTAAGCCTCAGATTTTCCAGCATGAAGATCCAAGCGCAGAAGTGGTGACAAATGTGGAGAAAGCGGTAAAAAACGTCAGAATGCATCATTAGGAGCGTTACACAAGGAAGGAAGAGTCGGGGGAGCACGTCTGACTCAGCGGGAGTGAACAGCTCACTACAAAGGACGCTTTAAAACACTTCACAACCCCCTTAACACGGGGCCCAGAAACGCCCCTTCCCCCCCAGGAAGCAGTCGAACCCCTTCTTCAGGCAGAGTCTGTTGGCTGAGACGTTTACATATAAAGCACACGCCCATCTTGTAAGGTGTGAGGTCAAACAGGAGCTGTAAACTTGTCACAGGGCTGTGTGCTTTGGTTTGGTATCTACTGTATTAGTATTTTTGTTTGCTAGCTTGTTTTTAGTTAGCTTCTAACCATGTTAAAATGGAGATTTCCTATGATAATTCAACCTTCTGTCTTCTCATAAGCAAACGGAGCGTGCCCCTCAGCCCGGTTAGCCATGCCCCCCCTCAGTCGGCCCCACTCCATTCCTCCTCACCAAATGTTCACATTCACCCTGGGTCAGTGACATCCCTAACAGTGCCGAGGTTAGGTCTGAACAAGGAGCAGCCATGTAAAAGGTCCTTTAGTAGGCACTGGGGATATGAATTGGCCACGGTTCCTGAACCTGAGGAACTCACAGACTGGAAAAGAGAAGCCCCAAGATCACACACTGCAAGGCACAGGCACTGCAAACAGTGGTAGACTGCAGTGAGCACGTTGACTCTAGGCTTTGAAGTCATAATCTGTTCACCTCCAGCCTTTCTTTTCTAATATATGCATTTAAAGAAATCTAGAATGTTTCAACATAATCACTCACTGAAAAGAATTTTTCTTTTTTGTTTTTTTAAAGATTTATTTATTTGTTATATATATGTATACTGTAGCTGTCTTCAGACACTCCAGAAGAGGGTCATTACAGATGGTTGTGAGCCACCATGTGGTTGCTGGGAATTGAACTCAGAACCTCTGGAAGAGCAGTCAGTTCTCTTAACCACTGAGCCATCTCTCCAGCCCAAAAAGGATTTTTCTAACATCTACCTATATTTTCTTCTTGGGCTGTGGGTGATCTAAAAGCATCTTTCCTGATTTCAAAACATGGAAAACTCTATCATTTGGATCTACCTTGATTGTCTTACAGAGATACTTCAGTTTGTTTGCCTGTTTGTCTGTTGAGACAGGGTTTCTCTGTATAGCACTAGCTGTCCTAGAGCTCACTCTGTAGACCAAGTGGGCCTCGAACTCACAGAGATGTGCCTGCCTCTGCCTCCTCAGTGTTGGGATTAAAGGCGTGTGCTCCCATGCCAGGTAAGACATACTTTTAAGTAATTTTGATCCTCAGAAATTGGTTGAGACTTGCTTTAGAAGCAGCATCTGACCAGATGTGTGAACGCTCTGCACTAATAGCAAGGGCTGTTTTTCTCCAGGCACTCCTGTGTGGAGAGCAGGTCCTCTGCCAATCACACCACTCAAATATTCTAAATCTTGACTTCTAAAGTCTAGTCCTGTCTAGAACCGGAAAACACAAAGTGTCTTATTCTAATTACCTTTTTCCTTGTAATTTTGTTAAACTCTGAGTATTTTCCCTTGAGGCACTATGTACATCAAAGTATAGAAATCCTACATTCTCGATTCACTCCCATGATCCAAATGAAGACAATCCACAGGCATTCCTTTCCAAGTCAGCACATGGCCTCTCCCCTATCGCCATTCCGACTTCTGTTATCACGAACTGTCCCCTCCTCTTGAAATGTGTGTACAGAGGCACGGCTTGTGCTTCCTGTCTATTGCTTCCTTCACGCTGTTGCACAGCTTGCCCGTTGGATGACTATTAGCACTGCAAACTTAGTTGATACAGTGAGGCACACCTATAACTCCAGGGTGGCTCTTTCTAAGATAGCCTCAACTAAAAAAGGAAATCATGTTTTTAAGAAATAAGGGTTGGGTAGTGGTGACACCCACCTCAAATCCCAGTGCTTGGGAGGCAGAGGCACGTGGATGGATCTGAGTTCAAGATCAACTGGTCTACAAAGTGAGTTCAAGAACAACCAGGGCTACACAAAGAAAAAAAAGAAAAAAAAAGAGGAAGAAAAGAAGAGAGGAGGGGAGGAAGGAAGGGAGGGAAGGAGGGAAGGGAGGGAGGGAAGAGAGGGAGGGAAGAGAGGGAGGGAGGAGAGGGAGGGAAAAGAGGGAGGGAAGAGGGAGGAAGGAGTGGGAGGGAGGGAAGAGAGGGAGGAGAGGGAGGGAGGGAAGAGGGAGGGAAGGGGGAAAAGAGGGAAGGAGGAGAGGGAGGGAGGGGGAAAGAGGGAGGGAAGGAAGGAAGGGAGGGAAGAGAGAGAGGGAGGAGAGGGAGGGAGGGAAGAGGGAGGGAAGGGGGAAAAGAGGGAAGGGGAAAGGGAGGGAGGGAAGAGAGGGAAGGAGGGGGAAGAGGGAGGGAGAGAGGGAGGGAGGGAAGGAGGGAAGAGAGGGAGGGAGACCCATCTGTCTCTGCCTCCTGAGTGCTGGGACTAAAGCACTATGGTTGCTTTATCTTTTAATTTCATTCTAATTTCTATTCGTTTAGTGGCTATCCTTAAATTGCAGCGCACCTCTTGTATCAGAGCCTCCCACCCTGCACGTGGTAGCGGAGGTGCTTGGAAGCTTGAGAACACAGCATGCCTTTATCTTGCAGACACTGGAAAGGCTGAGAGCACTTCACTCCCAACGCCGACTAACCCGACATAGTGTGCACACACCAGTTCTCTGTGCACTGAAAGCCTGCGATGCTGCTTCTCAAGCCAGTGCCCGCCCACCCACTCGCTCGCTCGCTCGCTCGCTCGGTCCTTCCTCTGCTTTTCTTGCCTCCTTTACCATCTTTCCATTTTGGGGGGATGGAGGACAGGGATGGGGGTGGGGGAGCTACTTCCTAGGTGAGTTCATGTAAGAACGTCTCAATTTTTGTCTGGAGTGCACTTACTGACCATGCTTGAAGACATGAGTCCCGGAGCCGCAGCCCAGTGGGTGGAGTGCTAGCCCAGCACACACAGAGCCTTGAGCTCCATCCTAGCAAGACACCATCTCAGAGGCCTGCAGGCCCAGCAGTGGGAGGTGGAGGCAAACAGACAACAAGTTGTAGGCTATCCTGAGCTACTTGTCACCCCCCTCAAATAAAAAATGCTGGATATGGAATTCTAGGTTAGTAAACTCCTTCCAGGAGTAATTTTTTTGTTGTTTTCCTAGAACTTTTGTGGCTTTTTTACTCGTTTGTATGAACAAAAATGAATTATATGAATTCTGTGTATTCCCATGTTTTCCAATTCTCTGCTGAATTGTAATTCCGCTGAGGAATCATCTTTACTTTAGTGTGTCTGACAGCTCCATCGGGAACCCCTCCACACCTATCTATGATGGCCTGTTGATTTTGTTGGTTTTTACTCTGTCTGCCTTCCTGTGCCTGCCTGGTCACTTTGAATGGTGTGCAGTGTGCTTGTGGAAATCAGGGCCCTACGGTGTTGTTTTCCTCCAGAGGATTCATGATAGCTTCTTCCGGAACCTGGAGGTGCTGGTAGAGACCATTTAATTCAACTTAACAACTACAGTCTTCCTTGTTATACTTTTGCAAAAGGACATACACATTCATTTTTGAAGGCCCTGAGTTCCAAACTTTGTCTCATACCCCAAATCTCTGGCACTGTCTCCATCTTGCTCTTATCAATAAAGGTAGTAGGGTTTTCAGAAGCCACATTAGCGTGCTTCTGGTGTGCATGACCTACGACCTTGCCTCAAGCATAATCGGACACTTGATCCTCTTGGACCAATCTCCTTCCATCAGGAATTCGGATGGCATTCAGAAACAGCTGGTCAGTTTCCATTACATGTAAGCTCAGGAACTAGAGGGCAGCTGCGGGAGCAGTGGAAAGCCAGTGGGCAGGACAAGAGAAGCAAGCTGAGACTCAGACACTGACACTGCTTGAGTTCTTCAGGGGGCTGAGATGTGATCTATCCTTGGGCTCACTGACACTTCCTTCCTGTGCCTTGAGGATCAACTTTTCTGTTTTTATACCATTTGGGGGTGGAAACTGTCTTATAGCCAGGAGCGATGACACTGTGAGGAGGGAACCAATGGAGACCAAAGAATAAACCAATCAAGAGTCAGCATGGCTTCAAAATGCCATCAAGTGTAAGGCTTGTGACGGAGCAGCCATTTCCCAATCACTTCTCCACCAGTGATATCCCATAGGATTTCCAAAACCACACCACCAGCAGGATCGATCAGTATCCAGTAGAAGCTGCAGATGCAGGCCAGGCAGAACCCAGGCACTCGGTAGCAGGCCGCAGCCACACAGCTGTTCCACACACAGCAGAGTGAGCTAGCGCCAGGACACCTGAGCATACCGGTTAGTGATGAAACACTGTGGGAAGCTGCAGCGGACAAAGACAATCCAAACGGATCATCCCTCCATTTCAGGATTGCAGATTCAGGCTTGCTAAAGGTATAGACTGAATTCACTGTAGTGTAGCTCATGGGGCTCGAGGGGCAAACCCAAGCTCAGTCTGACTCAATGCTGACTAGGCCAATTCAATGGCTAGTCAACTTGGGGGCAGGTGAGCAGTCACTGGAATCTGCAGGGATATGTGGAGGTTAAATCCTTCTAAAGAGCAGGGAGCGCGTGCGGGGGGCGGGGGGGGCCCTCGAGGTGACTCGGCAGCTTACTGCTCACTCTTTCCGGAGCAGAGTTGCAGAGTTCACCTCACCGGGCACCTCCCGTAACCTTGGCTTAAGTGATGAGCAGAAGCCAGGCATGGCGAGACACACCTGTAGAGAATCTAGCACTCAGGAGGCTAACCGTGGCCCTGACCATACAAAAGGCTCTGCCTTCAAACTAATTAATTAGGCTAAAACATTCCTAACGATTAGAATGTTAGTAGACACCTGCTGGGAATGGTTGGACTGGTAAGGGATGGAGGTATTAAGTGATTGACTTTAAAGCTGACTGGGGGCTAGGAGAGCAAGAGCGAGCCTTCGCACCTAAAGGTGAAGTTCAAACTACTCTAAGTAAAGCTGACAGGACCATCGGCCTGGGGAATACAGAATGTTTAGAAATACTATTTGGCAAGAAAAGAAACCTCTGTTAAGAGATGGCTTTCAGCGCCTGCTGCCTTTGTTTATTTAGTTTTGAAAAAAAGAGCCAAGACAGACAGACGAAGAGAGGGAGAAAGAGAGTGTATATGTGTCACAGAATTCAGGCTCTTTGAAATTACTACAAACACAGATTATCCATCAAATTAGTCTGGTGTAGGGCCAAAGCTGGCTACTCTAAAGCTAGCCCCTGCAGGTTTCATAAGTGCCGACTCAGAAGCCAAATGGCAATGGTTAATGACACACACAGATTCAGCGTTCAATGAACAGTCTCAGTTAGGAACTGTCACTTTATTTTTCTACCAATTCAGTATTGATGATATACAGAAGGATGTAAACAGATTATCATAAATACTAACAGGAAGACACACAAAACACTCCTGAAGAAATCAAGCACGGGAACCCAGTGTGACTTCTCCCCGTCCACTCACTGGATAGATAAGGCTGAGTTCGCCATCACTATGTAGCAGCCTGTGGCTTTATATGTCCCTCTAGAGACACAAACAGAGGGGCTGAGAGAATGGTCTGTACTGACAGGAAGGAAGGCTTGCAAAGACTAATTTCAGGCCACTCCTTCAGTAGTCTTGTCAGCAGCTTGCAAATGCTTCTTTCCTGCTGGCCTCTCAAGTCCTCATTACGTGCAGGAGGAAAGGTGCCTTTTAGAAAGGGGTGCCCACCAATATACAATGCAGAAAAAGAATGAGTCCTCACCTTCCAAAGACAACACAGGTCTGAGGGATGGCAGTGTCCTGCTCCCCACCAGGCACGGTGGGGACACGGTGTAGTCAGTACCTCAGACACAGCACATCCAGAAAGATTTATATTGCTATCAAATATACTTTCACCCAGAGGATGTGGGAATGGCAAGAACCTAAAGTAACCAGACATTTCACAGGAGTAAGTCCAGGTTAAAATGAACGCCCTCTCTGGTGAGCTGCACACATGCCACAGTTCTTTATGGAAACAGGACATTGAGATTTGTCTCCTAAAGTGTCTCAGTCGGAGGCAGCCAGCCAGCATAAAGGCCTATGGCTTTAACTCATGGACTACGATGGTGCTCCGTTATCTAGCCAGGCTTCTCTGATTATCTGAAGAAACCAACATACTGGAAACCCAATTTTCACACTGAAAAACAGATCAAGAGAATTTCACACAAGGTAGAGGGGGTACTTAAAAGACCCAAAACTTAACAATCAAGGTGAGGAATTGTGCCACAGAGACACTTTTAAGGCTAGTGGGATTCAATTATAATTCGCCATGTGCTGGCTGAATGGGCAGTAGATCTGGAGCTAAAATCCACTACTCTAAAGGTGTAATATGTCATGAAGCCGACAAAGGCTGGGCATACACATCACCTTTAAGATTCATATACAATACTGTGCTTACTTTAAAGAAAAAGATAACAGGAAATGATGCATAAAGGGGGACGTGGCCCAAGGCCCATGCATGTCTGCCGCAGGAGCTCCCATGAGCCATCTCCAGAGAAACGATCTCATACATAAAATGTGTATGTCCACTCAGGACGGACATGCTCCTGGGGACAGTGGCACCTGACATTCCAGCTTCACTTGCTTATGTGATGACTGTGTATGTCTGGCTCTAAAGCTTGTCCTATTATATTTTAATTAGCCAGTTAACACAGCAGAGGCTGCTCCCCACATGAAGAGACTAGACTCACAACATAATTTGATCTGGTAAAGACAAACAGTAGGGAAAGGAAAGTTTCCAGGTCTTCTTACAGAACCTTTCCCCTCATTTGAAAACCTCTGCCAACTGTTTAATGTTATTTCAAAAAAGAAACCAAAACTGGCGGGGAAACAAGTCACCCTCACCCTTCCCTAGCATGATGCAATGAATTCATAGATGTTGCTCAAATTATTTCTCAAAAACCAAATGTGAATGCTTAATCATGTACCTTAAGATTTCAATTTTTCTGCATTCCTTTATATAGAGTTAGCATCTGTAAATCGAGACTCTTTTTGGACAATCATGCAAATTTAATTTGTCCCTGGAAACAAAAACACAACCTAACAGATTAACAAAATATGTCCTGTAGACAACATTTTTACTGTGAGTTTTTCTCCACTGTAACCATTTTTATCCTTTAGTAAACAAACTAATCTTAAGTTTATGTACTTTGAGTTTACGAAGAGCTAAGCTCTTAGAGCAGCAGGGAAAGGCTAAGCCAACCACGCTGCCTTAACTTCTGAGCTGGCTCCACTCTGTTCAAAAGTAAATTCTAAAAACAATTGTGAGTAATTATTATCAAGTTATATGAGCAAGAGACAGCTCCACTGCCATAGATGCTCCTGTAAAACTGAATAAAGATTTTATTATACCACACACACAAAAAGCATTTGGTACAGAAAAGGCAGTTTTCGGTTATTCTACTGAGAATTTCTTTCCATGATTTCTCCCATTAAAGTATAGTTTTCAAAGCAAGCACCACGACAAAGGAAGCATCTAATTAGTCCATTTTCTTCTGATCCAAGAATGCTGAACATTTACTGTCCCATCTGTAGTTGTATCAGCAGGGTAATGAACACAGTTTATATTACTTAGCTATTCTTTGAACTCCAAGAACTGCTGAAGTCTTCTCTGATGTTCTGCAGATGCCTGCACAGCACTAAATGAAACAGAAATGCAAAGCATAAGTTGCAGTCTGCATTAAGTGAACCACAGAGTGCAGAGTCAATATTTTTCAAAACAATTAAAAATGAATAGAAATCTTCACTTATTTAGTACTTCTGAAAAAACCGGATGAAACCCTTTTTTAATCTAATGAAGGCAAGGGCTTACACTGGGCAACGGCGTGTTTCTACCTTCTCAAAGACCAGAGCAAATTCAGACTGACAAGTGCAGGCATCGCGGTAACCTGCTCTACTATGGAACCTGCTGTGCAGAGTTCCAGGCCCTGCAGTACATTTTCTGGATTTTATTATTTTATTCAAACCAGATTCAAACATTATCTTTGAATTGTGGAGTATTTGAATTGCCTTTAATATAAAATCCTTTAAACTAAAATGTTTGGTTAAAACACAATAGATTCCATTAATCGTTTTCAAAGGTAACAGCTTGGTGGCTTAAATTTATTTCTCCCTTTGAACATGCACTATGTTATGGAGGGGAACAAAGTTTTCCCTCCACTCTCCATCACAAAAGCACATACCTTTGCAGAAGGCAGGCAAATACACCCTAGAAGTAGTATACAACTTCTTTGTAAACTTTTGGATAAAAATTGAATACATTAAAAATGTTGGTTTTCTAGTTCTTAATTAGTAATAGAATCATTGTTGAATATAAAATTCCAGACAGCTGAAGATCACCCTTTTCAGTACCACAAAAATTCTTGTTTGAATGCTTTTGATACAGATTATCCTGAACCATGAAGAAACCTCCCACGGAGCCACTAGCCATCAAGCTGCAAACTCGCCCTGTACTAGCCACCAAGCTGCCCCATAACTCCCCTTGCACTAGCAGACAGGGACTTGCCCTAAACTCAAAGTTCTGCTACTCAAGTACATTTTGATGCTGTAACCTGGAAGTAAACCAAATTTGTCTAATTTTGAGCCAATGGAGCTGGCTGTGATGGCTCACATCTGTAATTCCTGCATTCAGGAGGCAGAGGCAGGCAGATCTCTAAGATCAAGGCTAATCTGGTCTACATGGCAAGTTCTAGGACAGCTAGGACTACATAAAGAGACCCTGTCTCAAAAAATAGAGTTTACCTCGTCTGCACCTAGTTCACAGGGTGGAATTCCAGATAAATAATTAGGTATTACACAGTCATAGAAAATGTATTCCAGGCTTTAGACATATGCATGATCCCATTTTTTTTCTCTATCAACACCAAACAAAGCAAAGTAGGAACCTAAATACCATCTACAGGTTCAGAGCTAGGGACCAGGGGCTCACTGATAAGAGCACAGACACTGCAGCTAGAATCAGAGTTAGCAAGATCTGGTCTGAATCCTGGCTCTATAACTGACTGCCTGTGTGTCCTGGCCCTGGCTAAGATGCTACAGTAACTTCCTCACAACCAGACAACCGAACCTGTAACTAGATATAAACCCACCTGAATACGGCTTTCCTCAGAGGAAGGAGGAAGGCAGAATCTCAATCCGCCACCTACCACCTTTCTAAACTGATAAATCCTTGTCCTCAGTACTTGGCAACTAGTTAGTGCTGGGAATGGAGAGGAGAGATTTTTAAGAGCATGCTTTCTGACAAGATCTGACTGCTCCGTCTCCGCTGACACACCTCTGTGTCAATAAGGATAACTCCTGCCTCTCACTAAATTGTTGAGAAAAATAAGCAGAAAGCTACAACCCATGGCCATTGTACTGGACAGCATGGGTCTGAACATTAGTAATTTTGGTTTCCTTTTAGGCAATTAAATAAATGTCTCAATGATACAGGATCATTTACAGTTCTTTTCTATTCTCACACATAACCAGTGTGTACCAGGACTATCTGCTGTTACTACTACGAAAGTAGAAGAAAACAAAGCAGGCAGTATACAGTCTTCTGTTTACTGCCTGCATTCAGAAAGGCACAGCAAGCTCTCATGCCTTCTAGAGCGAGCTCATTTCTAATTACAATAAAGATAGCTTAGTTAGGAAGCCAATGCCCTTCATCCCTAGGCTAGAGAAGTTCATGATGGCAAAGCAGTAAACATCAATGAAACTAAATATAAACAGGCCTGGCGTTCGTGGTTTTGCTCTGGTTCAGTTTCTGAAGGTGTTGTGATCTGCCGGGGTTTTTCCAGCATGATTCACAAAGTGCCACAGCCTCATTTATGGAATATTCTGCTCACCCAAGTACCCAAGTCTTAGTTTCCTTACCAAAATGTAACAAGAAAATTATTTTTGATACTCTTTTTTGGAAAGGCACTATGGATTTTTTTCTCTTTTAAGAATCTTTGGTGACTTTTTAAAAAAAAAAAGTATGTATCATATACACACTATATTTGCTATTTTACAATTTTGTCATTTTCAAGAAACCCCCAAAGATAGTCATAAACAAAAAGTTTAAATATAAATTCCAAGTCCATATGTAAACTCTTAATCCCAGAGACCCATCAAGGACTTAGAAGAAAACTTTCAATACACAAGCCTTCTCATATTAGCTTGTGGAGAACTCCTGAGAGTAGGCCGTCAGTGTGCTCAGATGGGCTAACTTACTTCAGATGTTCACCAAACGTGGTGGTTATACGGTAGATAGCGGTTTTCAGTGAGGCCCTGAAAGCAAATCTTAATGTTTTGTAGGATGTGTCCACAAGGCTTCCTGAAATTCGGGGTGGTTTGCTAGAAGCATGAGGCAGCTTGAAGGACTTGTCGACAGCCTAGACCAGAAGGGAAGAAAACACATTAGTTCAGACTATCACGAAAGGCCTGCAATTCCTCAGTGGGTAATGACACTTGTAGGAAAACCAGATGACCTGGGTTCACCGGAGTCAATGTCCACACTCCACATAGGAGCGATCTAACTCTAAAGCTGTCCTCTGATTTCTACATGCACACTGCATGCCCATACTAAATAAACAAATGCAAAAAAAAAAACCAAACCAATTTTTAAGTAAAATTTAAAGTCAATCTAACAAATGAAACTGTTATTATAGATAACATATACATTTACAAAGTCTTGTGTGTTCTTTCATGAACCAATCACAATACTTTCAAAACACCTGTTCAAGGATGCAGCAGAGCCCCAAAACCCTATGTTCTGTTTATCACTGGTGACAGGATGATTTTTATCCCAATCTCAGCACAAAGGACCCAAATATTAACCTCTAATAAAAAGCCAAAAAAAAAAAAAAGAAAAGCCAATACCAGGCTCCTTTCCCTTTCTTTTTGATGAGCAGAGACTAAACAGGATGAAACTGATAGTTAGGAAGCGAAAACTTTTGAAAGGCCAAGGACAGATAATATAATTTAAAAATAACACAACTGCCGGGCGGTGGTGGTGCACACCTTTGATCCCAGCACTTGGGAGGCAGAGGCAGGCGATTTCTGAGTTCGAGGCCAGCCTGGTCTACAAAGTGAGTTCCAGGACAGTCAGGGCTACACAGAGAAACCCTGTCTTGAAAACAAAACAAACAAACAAACAAACAAAACAACCCACAAACAAACAAAAACAAGCAAAGCACAACTACCCCAGCAAGAGGAGGGAAAGTAAACTGAAGGACGCAGCCTCTGACGCAGGACGGAGTTCAGTGAGAGCACGTCGCACATACTTTATTCACACCGAAGACACAGCCACCAGGAGTGAAAGTACTCCAGCTGTCCTGTTGTCACTTCAAGCCCTTGTGTGTCATCTTGTTGTCCTTTCTTATTTTAGCTCAAGGATAAACATCCTGTGTTCTGTGGATTTTGAGGATAGTTCTTCGGTTTTTTTATACCTTCCTTGTTTGCTGCTTGTGGCCTCTATCAGCCATATTAGAGACTTTCCTCAGACCAGGTGATGCTTGTCTCCTGACTGTAAATGGAACCTCCCAAGGAACTGACTAATGCTTCCAGGAGCTGACAGGCTTCCCGGAAGGTGATCAGCATGGACTCTGAGATGAACTCCACCTCAGTCATTTGAAGTCTTTGTCCCTACGTCACCCTGGAAACAGTTACCTACTACCCTGTGTGACAGGTTGGGCCCAGTATTCAGTAGAACTCATGTTGTGCATAACCCCCACACTGCCAGGCCTCTGCCAGCCCAGGCCCATGTCCTGGTCTCTAGAGTATGAACCTCAGAGCAGGTGGCATTAGAGGACCAACTGGTTTCTGATTCACCCTCTTTGGAACCTAACCTTGGTGTAAAGGTACCCAGCCTTTTCCACTGCCAACACAGGACCTGCCTTTGGAATCTGGAAGCACATCAGTTCAACATCTGCTTTCCAGCTTCGCAAAGTGCTGCTATTGATTCCAAAGTGCTGCTTATGGATTTATGTATTTTAACAATAGTAGAATTTTAGAAAAGGAACAAAATTTAATGCATATGTTAAGTCTGCCATGTTAACTTCAAGTCCAATCATTTGTTCTTTTGCAACAATCACTTATTAGAGCATTTCCTGAGGCTGGGGCATACTTGAAAATCTTTTAGGCAGTATGGGAGGTGGTGTTCAGAGAAACCTTTGCGCAATATTAAGTAACCCTGCGAGTCATAATGGAAATGTTATTCTTGCTGTAATTTTCTCAGCCATCATTAGTTACTACCTGGATCCACTACACTTACGATTTTGATAGTGTAAAGTTACATTACCTCCTGGATTCCACCCTTAGGGCCACACATCCACACGCATGCATGCACACACGCAGACACATACAGCAGCCTACAAAACACTGACAGAAGAATGATGTGATAATGTAAAATAAATATACAAATCTAAGTCAGAACATAAAGGTAGCAAGCTTTACCCACCATTTTGCAGTTTTAGTCTGAAAGACAAAAATAACAACAACAACAAAAACAACAACAAGCAACTAAAGTATTACTATGCAATCCTGGCTGGCCTGGAGCTTGCTGTGTAGACCAAGCTGACCCTGATCTCAAAGATGTCCCTGCTTCTGCCTCCTGTTTGCTAGAATTAAAGGCCTGGACTACCACACCCGGCTCAGTTTTCAGTTTAAAGGTAAGATGCAACTGATATGGGAAGTTATCCTCTGTATGCAACTAGCTGCCCAACAGTTGCCAAGCAAAATCTGAAACACATCTCATCTGTAAACACTGATTTAAAACTAAAGATGTATTCCTAATATGTTCAAGCTCACCAATAGTTGTGTTGTGTTTGGACAATCAAAATGCAATTACTTTTTAAAATTTCAGGATTTTGTTGAAAAAAACAGACATTTCCTTTGCAATATAGTTACAAACAGTTCTACCGTCAGGTCAGGTTTATGAATACAACCCAAGGGACTGATACAAGGGCCACATTCACTTCCCCACTGTCTGTCCTTATTTGAACATCTCCACTACCTGCCATGCTCTCATAAAATGTTTGCTGCTGAGTGACTTACTAGTGGGAATCCACATATATTTTTCTTTCTGCTTAAGAAAAGATTGTTCTATGGCTGGCAAGACAGGGCAGCAAGCAAAAACCTTACGGCCAAGCCTGATGAATGAGTGTGAGTCTCAGAACCCATGCTGTCAAAGGCAAAGGCACACTTGTATACATACCAAAAAAACGTAATAAAAAAAGTGTTTGGCACCTAAGAATATTCTCTGGCCTCTGAAGGGATGCATGCATACATGCATGTGCATACAGTATGTGTGTATTCATGTGTATGTATGTATATATAGACATACACACACACACACACAGACTATTGTTCTGTCAGAACTATTTATAATGTATGTGAAGTACGTGTGACACAGTGCCCATTTGCAGGTCAGAGGACAGTGTCAGATGTCAGACTGCACTTTCCATCTTAAGACAGTTTCTCACTGTATATGCCAAGCTAGATGGCCAATGGACTTCCAGGAATTTTCCTGTCTCTGCCTCTCATCTTGCCATAGGCATACTGAGGGACACTGAGGCTGGAGATGGCTCAGCAGTCAAGAGCACTGGCTATTCTTCTGGGACTCATGTTCTATTCCTAGCACCTACACAACAGCTCACAACCTTTTCAACTCCAGTTCCAGAGAAACTAACACTTCTGGCTTACACAGCAAGCACTTTACAAAACTATCTCCCTAGACTTAATCTGTTTTTAGATAGAGCGTCTTTCCATGTTTCTAAAGCTAGTCTATAACCCAATGTGTATGTAGTCCTAGCTGGCTTCAAACGAGAATTTCTCCTGTCTGAGCTGCCCAAGAGGTAGTTTTTTTTTTTTGTTTGTTTGTTTGTTTGTTTTGGTTTGTTTTGGTTTTTTTGGATTTTTTTTTTATCGAGACAGGGTTTCTCTGTATAGCCCTGGCTGTCCTGGAACTCACTCTGTGGACCAGGCTGGCCTTGAACTCAGAAATCTGCCTGCCTTTGCCTCCCAGAGTGCTGGGATTACAGGCGTGCGCCACCACTGCCTGGCCCAAGAAGTAGATTACAAGCATGTGCTGCCATGCTTGATTTCCAAATCTTACAAGATAATCGATGTCACAATCATTAATTATCGGATCCATGCTACCCAACTCAAATCTCCTGTGATAAGGAGACGCGGACTACAATAACCTGGGTCAGGTCAGTCAGGTCTTTCTGTCAGATGGTGGAAGTTCAGGTCAGTTTTTGCCACCAGAAGAGCTCTATAAGTTTGATTTATTTTAGTTAGCTCAGTCATTTTACTGTGATCTGTGTACAGTTGTTAATGAGGTATTTTGTGCTCTTCACGCTGTCTTTGGATATCCAATGTGTATCTCACTGTACACCTCGTCTGAATGCAGTGCTGTCACATTTCAAATCTCACAGGAGATTTTTCTTTTTAGGGGACCCACCTCAGATACTGTAAGGAGCATAACAGAGTTTGCTTATGTAGAAGTCTAAAATGGTACACTTAAAATAATCCTTAGGGATTGGAAAGAGGACCCAAGTTTAGTTCCCAGCACCCACACAGCAGCTCACAGCTGTCTGTCTGTAACTCCAGCTGCAGGGGTCTCACCAAACACACATGCAGGCAAAACAATAATGCACACAAAATAAAAACAGATCATTAAAACATAATTTTAATCTGAATTCTCAAAATATATGATATGGTTTGAGACGCCATACTATCTTAAACATATGTCCTAGCTACAAGAAGCCAAATTAGATTTCTACTTTTAATAATAGTTGTTTCCTTTTAAAATTAAGTTAAAATGAATGACGTAAAATAGTACACGGACAAAAGCTCAAGTGACTAAGCATGGGAGGACAAGGAACATGTGGTGAGGAGCAGCTGAGATCAAGTTTGTGAATGTAGCTTATCAACAGGTTCAACATAGGCAGCTGTGGTGATAACAATCAATGTGGAACCTGCAGTTAGGAGAACTAAAATACCCATCAGCCCGCTCTACACAAGCATCCCTCACACGTGGTCCTTGCTCTCCATGTAGACCACGTGCGTGAGGAGAATCTCAAATAAGAAGCAAGTATCTCTGCTGAGCAGTGGTGGCGCACGTCTTTAATCCCAGTGCTTGGGAGGCAGAGGCAGGCAGATGTCTGAGGTTGAGGCCAGTCTAGTCTACAGAGTTCCAGGACAGCCAGGACTACACAGAGAAACCCTGTCTCGGAAAAAACCAACCAACCAAACAAACAAACAAAGCAGCAGCAGCAGCGGCAGCGGCAGCAGCAAGTACCTCAAATGAAGAGCGATAGCCAACACAGCATGCTGGTGCACAAATACCTTTGCAGAAAATGTACCACGACTTACACTTTTGGGCCCAAAGAAGCCTACAGAGAGACTGCTATTATGAAAGTAATTGCCAACTTATATTTCCACAGTCATACATTAGCAAAAGCCAAAATAAAGACAATCAGAAGTGTCTTCAGACATTGCTAGATGTCTCCAAGGGGACAAAATGGCCTGTGGTTGAAAGCACTCTCAGTAGTGATGACTTGACTAAAATAAGGGACTACAGTTACTGTGACAACTGAGGTAAGCGCTTCCAAAGCACCATCTCACATAACAATCTGCTAAAGCAGCCATGGATGGCAAGCTATGCTCGTGTTAATAGCAGCTGCTATTTAACCATATTCTCAACAGGAAAAGAAACCATTTAGACACTCATAGCTAAATTATTCCTAATAATTTAGGATTACAAGATACAGGATTATGAATATCACAATCTAAAATTTTGGAAGTCCAAAATGCTTTGAATCTTAAGTGCTCCAAAATAGATCCTGAGATATTTCAGATAAGGGATCCCCAATTACTAAAGTCTACCCAAATATTCTCAAATCTGAAAAACCTCAAAATTTAAAATACCATGTGTGCAGGTTCCAGAAGTCAACCTCAAGTAGCATTCCTCAGTCACTGTTTGCTGAGTCCAGCCCCTCACTGGTTAGACAGGCTGAGACTATAAACCAGCAGCCTGCTCTTCTGTAACAGCTGAGGATCAAGTTCACCTCACCATGCTGTGTGGAAGCACTTGACAGACTGAACTATTCTCCCTATCCCCAGAAACTGAAACCATTTCAGTACCCTGCACTTCAGAAGTGACAACTGACATGTATTTCCACTTTATGGTTATGACACTGACCCACTCAGAAAGCAGTATGAATGTGGAGCTGTCCATGCTGTGTGCTCTAGCCTGCTTGCTGGTGGCACTCCCTACAATGTCTTAGGGAGAAACCCTGATGTTGATGTGGAGGCTCTGCTGCACTGCACAGGTAAGAGCACAGTCATGAGAACAAGCTCTTACTAACCACTTACGAGGCCAGATAACCTGAATGCTGTCCAGGGTGGACACTTGACCCTCCACACCTCCTGAGGTGGGAACTACCCAGATGTGGGCCCTCAAATATATCCTTCTGTGTGTTTCATAATTTCCGACATGGATATGTAGCTTCTAATGAATGAAATCTTGAATGTGAAGAAACACAACAAACGAATTCTCCAATAAAACCCAACTCTGACTCCAGATCTGACACTGGCACTTGTTTCAGATTACCATTCCTTCTTAAGAAAATAAGTGAAGAAATGTTCACCCCTGCCCAGCCCTACAGAGGTAACCTGATACATGGACTGCTCGGGATTTGGGTCCAAAAGCCTGGTTTCCAATTCTGACTCAACCATTTACTGGGTATGATCTTGATTGAATAAATCATAGCAATATGTAGACTTAAGAAAAATTCAGTCATGTAAAACAAGCCTTGCTTCAACTTCCCAAGCTGTTACATTTTAATAAAGCATTTCCTTCCGAGTAAGGCCAATTTTCACTGTCAACTTGATGGGATTAAGAATCACCTAGATGTCTATGAAGGTGTTACAGGATATGTGTTCACATTGTGAACCTTGAGATTGGGTTATTTACTGAATAACACCCCCCCCCCCCCCGTTTCTGATTGTGGTGTGGCTCAGCCCTTAGCAAACACCTTTGATTCCCCACCCCTACCGTCAGAAGATAGACGTGACCTTGGTACACACCTGTAATCCCAAACACCAAAGGTAAGACGAAGTTTGCAGAAAGAAGCAGCCATGTTTGAGAGTGATGTCTAATTGGAGGAAAAGTGATGAACCAGAGAGAGATTTGACAGAACAGGATCTGCACAACTCTCATGAGAAGGGAGAGGGAAGGGAAGCTACTGAAGGGACAATGCAGAGAGTGTAGTTCTACGGACACAGGCTGAAGAGAACACGCTAGACACAGGTGAAGACAGAGTGAACCAGGGGATGACAAGGAGCCAGAGGATCAGAACAGTGTGAGGCCAAGCAAAGCACCTGAGGTGAGGTCAGAGAGAGAAGGCAGATTGAACCAGTCAGTTGGAGAGGAGTTCGAGCCAGAACAGCAGAGTAGAATCAGCCAAGTAGAGTTTGGAAAGAACTAGGAAAGGGTGAGCTTATGCAGCAGCAAGTCTCAGAAGCTGAAATCCTAGGCCTGGATTAGATTGTAGGAGGCCAGCCACTTCCAGGACCAGGCCTAGGTTAGCAGGCTAAGACGGTAAGC
Organism: Apodemus sylvaticus; assembly: GCF_947179515.1. Classification (NCBI taxonomy): domain Eukaryota; kingdom Metazoa; phylum Chordata; class Mammalia; order Rodentia; family Muridae; genus Apodemus; species Apodemus sylvaticus. Next base: position 122,830,186 of record NC_067474.1, on the reverse strand, counting down.
CTTGGAGATGACAATCAGGCAATTAAAAGGTACTATTACACGAAGGGGGTGTCCAGAGGTAAGATTACTTTCCTCAAATGTGGGTAACCCCATGCCAGAGATGCAGTGATGTCCAGACTAAATAAGGAGGACAAAGTGACAGACGATCATTGTCACTGGAAATCTCTTCTTTGCTTTTTGGTTGGTAGCATGGACAAAGCTGTTCCTATCGTCCTTCCTTCTTTGCTATGATGTTGTACTGTTTGCCTCTGAATCACACAACCCCTTCCTCCCCTAAGTCATAGCGAGGAGAAAATTAACCAGCACATCTTCAAACTTAAAGCTCTGGTCCTCAAGAATATGTCTTTCCCCCTCAATTCCTTCTAACCTCTTTATCCTCAAGGAAGCTACAGGCCAAGGACCCTTTCTACCTCTCATGCCCAAAACCATCTTAGTTTGGTTCTTACCAAACTATGACAGTTTAGTAGATAAAGGGACTTGCTATCAAGCTCGCTGCCCTGAATTTGATCCTTAGGACACACATATGGTGGGCAGAAAACCAACTCCTGCCAACTGTCCTCTGCCCTCCACCACAGGGCACATGTCCCAAGATATCAGTTTAGAATTATCTGTCATGTTCTGTCATCATCCAGCATTTCTATGCACCGAGTCCTTACAACAGTAATTAGTTCTAGCCTGCGGAATCCTATTGGACAAGAATCATGTCTATAGTTCCTACTCTATATGTCATTCCATGGTAACTCCTGGATAGCCAAGTATTTGTTGGATGAATGGATCTGTGAACAGAATCATGTTCAATGTTCCAAGGTCAAAATCTAACTTGGAGATGATGAGACAAAAACTAGACAGTACAGCTCTCCCGACGAACAGGACAGATGTGTTGAGGGTTGCACAGGATGAATGAATATACCATAGGCCACAACTGTCCAGAGACTTTTCTCCCCATCACTACTAGAGAATGTAGCCTAGAACTTTGCCTTTAGGCATACTAGAGGCAAATGCTCCACCCCTGAGCTAACACCGACTAACCTTGACCTCATTTTATAGCCAGGATGAGGAAAGAAGTTGCTCATCCTAGCATCCTCCCAGAGAACTGAAATTTCATGCCTGCTCATTAGGCCAAATTAAATAAAAGGAAGAAGGAAGGAAGGAAGGAAGGAAGGAAGAAAGGAAGGAAGGAAGGAAGGAAGGAAGGAAGGAAGGAAGGAACGAAGGAAGGAACGAAGGAGGGAGGGAAGGAACGAAGGAAGGGGGAAGGAAGGAAGGAAGGAAGGAAGGAAGGAAGGAAGGAAGGAAGGAAGGAAGGAAGGAAAGAAGGAAGGAAGGAAGAAAAAAAATATTTTTTTTGTTTTTTTTGGATTTGGTTTTTTTCGAGACAGGGTTTGTCTGTCTGTCTGTCTGTCTGTCTGTCTGTCTGTCAGCCCTGGCTGTCCTGGAACTCACTGTGTAGATCAGGTTGGCCTTGAACTCAGAAATTCACTTGCCTCTGCCTCCCAGAGTGCTGGGATTAGAGGCGTGCGCCACCACCACCCAGCTGGAAAAAAATTTTATTTTGTCTTTTTTTTTTTTTTTAACAGAGCTGAGGACCGAACCCAGGGCCTTGCGCTTGCTAGGCAAGCGCTCTACCACTGAGCTAAATCCCCAACCCCTGGAAAAAAATTTTAAAGACAGGATCTCACTCTGTAGTCTTGGCTGTTCTAGAACTTACAACCTAACCAGGCTGCCCTTGAACTCATGGATCCAACTGTCTCTGCCTCCAGAATGCTAAGATTAAAAAATGTGCATCACCATGCCTGGCCTTAAAATAAAAATGTTTAATTTAATTAATAGTATATAATTATTATATATTGATATATTATATTATAGATACTAATAATATTTAATTATAGATAAGATAGAGATAGATAGATAGATAGATAGATAGATAGATAGATAGATATAGATAGATCTTAAAATTCATAGCCAGATGATGATGGCACTCACCTTTAATCTCAGTACTGGAGAGGCAGAGGCAGGCACATCTCTGTGAGTTCGAGGCCAGCCTGATCTATAGAGGAAGCTCCAGGACAGCCAGGGCTGCACAGAGAAACACTGCCTTGGGGAGATGCGGGGGAGACACAAACAAAAAACATCTTAACCCACAACTTTTTCCCTCTAAGGACCTCTTAAAGACAACAACAATTACTGCAATGAAGCAAGAGGCAGTTGTTCCCTACTGGCTGACGACAAATGAACTGCCACAAACTCAAGAGTGCTCTCAAATGAATTTCTACTCTGACTAATCAAACCCCGGGGGAAGTAACCTGTTAGGATACAGGGTAACTACTCAGATGTGGACACCAGCAGAAACAACCTCGGGATAACTATCTCTCCATTCTTTGCCCTTGAATAGCTTAAACGGTGAAAACCTCCCAGGCCTTTCTTAAAAGGGGAGAGCCCCCCAGTCCTTGGTGAGAGCCCCCCAGTCCTTGGTGAGGGCCCTCCAGTCCTTGGTGAGGGCCCCCCAGTCCTTGGTGAGGGCCCCCCAGTCCTTGGTGAGAGCACCCCAGTCCTTGGTGAGGGCCCCCCAGTCCTTGGTGAGGGCCCCCCAGTCCTTGGTGAGGGCCCCCCAGTCCTTGGTGAGGGCCCCCCAGTCCTTGGTGAGAGCACCCCAGTCCTTGGTGAGGGCCCTCCAGTCCTTGGTGAGGGCCCCCCAGTCCTTGGTGAGGGCCCCCCAGTCCTTGGTGAGGGCCCCCCAGTCCTTGGTGAGGGCCCCCCAGTCCTTGGTGAGGGCCCCCCAGTCCTTGGTGAGAGCCCCCCAGTCCTTGGTGAGGGCCCCCCAGTCCTTGGTGAGGGCCCTCCAGTCCTTGGTGAGGGCCCCCCAGTCCTTGGTGAGGGCCCCCCAGTCCTTGGTGAGGGCCCCCAGTCCTTGGTGAGAGCCCCCCAGTCCTTGGTGAGGGCCCCCCAGTCCTTGGTGAGAGCCCCCCAGTCCTTGGTGAGGGCCCCCCAGTCCTTGGTGAGGGCCCCCCAGTCCTTGGTGAGGGCCCCCCAGTCCTTGGTGAGAGCCCCCCAGTCCTTGGTGAGAGCCCCCCAGTCCTTTCCATTCTGCCTTTAAAGGCCCATGGCTAAATGACTGATGCTATTGCCACTGAGAAGTAAAACAGACAGACAGACAGACTAGTGCCCCGCAAATGCCCCTTAGTAACTAGCCAGAAGCTAATGCCACACAGTTTGCCTTGAGCTGCTGAGATGCAAGTTCTCTCTTCACTATGAGCAACTGCCCCCTCAGAATCACAGAGCATAGAAACAAAGACATAAGAGAACTGGTATGATTGGCACATCTCTGTGTCCTTGAAGTAAGGAGCAATCAGCCCAAGGCATGAGAACTGCCACTCAATTGAACACCCAGAGGAGATGACTTCACTTGCTTATCCAGTAATCAAGCAGATCAATAGGCTAAGCACTGTCACTAGCCAGGCACCACAGCATATGCTAGGAGTAAGAAAATAAGAAGATGGGCTGGAGAGATGGCTCAGCAGTTAAGAGGTCCTGAGTTCAATTCCCAGCAACCACATGGTGGCTCACAACCATCTGTAGTGGAATCTGATGCCCTCTTCTGGTGTGTCTGAACACAGCTACAGTGTACTCATATACAGGGAATAGGAAAATCTTTAAAAAAAGAAAGAGCACAAGAGAACTAATCTTGGAGGACTGTGCCTGGAGGGCCGTGCCTGGAGGATGGGCTCTTGTCCAGTCTTTACTACATCTACTTTCCCAAAGCTCTAAATTATAATTTAGTGTTGACTTTAATTATGAATAGGGACATCAAATCAGTGAAATTTATTAAAGAAGTCACTACTATCTCCACATCCTATTATTGCTGTTACAGTTATCTCAAAATACCATTCACCCAACTGTTTGACGACAAAGCATGAACTCATGGACAGAGCCTCCTACTTAAACCAGTCAGAAAGCACTCGTATCTTGATAACTACAACTCAATATAATTAATTTCCTTCCTAGCCCTAAGGGCTTTAAGAACACTTCTCGACTGGTAGGATGGCTCAGCAGGCAGTAGTGCTGGGGTGCAGGCCTGAAGATGTCTGCAAATGCGACAGGAGCCTCACAAACGGACCTGAGTTCTCACAACTGTCAGCCCCCTGGTCCTAGTAGTCTCTGTCCCTCTGACTCTCAACTGCAGAGCACAGGCCTCTGCAAATCTGAAATTGTATCTTCCCACTCAAAGGTATGAGTAACTGCAATAACTATAAGCAGTTGCTTTTTTTCTAGAACCCTAACAATGGGGTAGGTGTGACCGGATAAGTGAAGCACAGAACACTTGTAGGGCAGAGAGTGAGGTCACCTGCTCACCTACAACATCATAGACTCAATTTAATGAGTTCAAGCTAGTACTTTTTATGAAAATTAAGCAACAAAATATTAAAATACATTGCAAGCAAAGTTAAGCACTGGGCCAGGAATCTTGTTTCTATTACTTACACACACACACACACACACACACACACACACACACACACACACACACACACACACACACACGAACAGTTGAATATAACATACTATATAGATGAGCCAAAAGGATAGAATCATTCTTTCAAGAATGCTATGTGGAGTGGGCATGACGTAGGCAGGGTCAGGAAGGATGATGGATGGGACCTGCTGCTGTTCTTCCCAGGGGCCACCCCACTGCAGCACCCCGCCGCACCCCCTCGTCTGTCAGGAAGATGCTCCAAGGGCAGACAGCCCTTATGCCCACATGCCAACTGCTCTCCTGCATGGCAGTGCTGGGCGGGAGTGAGTGGTGCAGAACTGTGCAACTATAATGCCATCCTTGGACGGCAAGGGCAAGATGATGAGGACTTTACTGGGTAATGTGAGCTACCTAGTAAGACCCCATCTGAAAAGGTCCCCAAAATAAAACACTCAGAATATTCAAAGTGACAATAATAAAAAGGAAAAGAAAGTCAGTGGTTTTACTGAGTATGTGGTGATATGAACTTCCTAAGTGATGACAAGAACTAAATTTTAAACAGAAACTATGGAGCAAACTTCTTCCTTCTTTCCAAAATGGTTCCCCAGACCAAAAGATACAATTGTACTCTTTGGGCCAAGCTTAGCACCTCCTATAAAGTCTATTGCACTCAAACACTATTTCCATATGCCCCAAGTTCCTTGTTTATACCTCTCATAGACAAATCACTTAAATTCGAAAGGGTTAGGTGTGGCAGCACTTTTCGTCCCAGCGCTGAGGAGGCAGACAAGTTAGAGGCTGCCAGGACTACAGTGAGACCCTATCTCAAAACCAAGCAACCCAACAACAACATCACCAACACACACACACACACACCACACTCACACACAGAGGAGGGGATACGGAGGCTTACACCCACTGCACTTGGGAGATAAAGGCAGAAGGGTCAGAAATTCAAGGTTATCCTTGGCATACAGTGAGTTTAAGGCCAGTCTGTGATACAGGAACCTGAACTTGAACAAGAAAGCCTGGACTAGCTACCTGAATTAACAGACTTTCTTCTTCAGTCTCTGGAAAAGTTTTTTTTTGTTGTTGTTGTTTTGTTTTTATTTTTTTTTTAAACAGAGCTGAGGACCGAACCCAGGGCCTTGCGCTTGCTAGGCAAGCGCTCTACCACTGAGCTAAATCCCCAACCCCTCTGGAAAAGTTTTAAGTAAAGTTTTTCTTGTTCTCTCTTTTAGATTGTAATTTCTTAAGGGTCAGAACAGGATTTTCATTTCCAACATATTTTATTACTGGCCTGGAGAAATAAACTGGGCACTGGAGGACAGCCTGCACTCGTGCCCAACACCGCCACTTACCTCCTGCAGAGTCAACAAAGTACTCAGGATAGCTGGAAGTGTGGTCTGGACAACTCCAAATCTATCTTCTGTAAATGATGCTGCTACTAAGTGAGACAGACCTCAAGAGGGGGAGAAAACAAAAAAGCAAAATTAAAATTAGACAAACCCATCTAGAATATATCTATTTGGGAAGACACTGACAGTCTAGGTATAAAGGGAATTATAAGAAGAGCTATAATACAAACTGGACAGCAGATGGGATAAGCCCCGAAGAAGCACTCAGATGCTTTCGCACCACAAAACACGGGGGAAAAGAAGGCCTGACAGCTGTGAGGACATTAACATGGTGAGGTCAAGAAAGGCCTCCCTGAAGCCGGGCGTGGTGGCACACGCCTGTAATCTCAGCACTCTGGGAGGCAGAGGCAGGAGAATTTCTGAGCTCGAGGCCAGCCTGGTCTGCAGAGTAAGTTCCAGGACAGCCAGGGCTACACAGAGAAACCCTGTCTCGAAAAACCAAAAACCAAAAACCAAAAAAAAAAAAAAAAAAAAAAAAAAAAAGAAAGAAAGAAAGGCCTCCCTGGGTCTCTATATCACAAAGGTAGTATTCATAAGGTGAAACAGTTCTTTACCAACCAAGTTTTCCTATTTCCATGAAAGCAACCGTAAAGTAAAGATTATCTATTGGTTGCACTTTAATTACATAGAAAGATATGGAAGGCTCTCAGCTTCAACTTCTTTATGTACAAAAACAATTCTAACCAAATGGAAACCCATCTAATCTTCTAGCTGAGACGCAGTGGGAGTGCTTGCCTAGCAGTTATGAGGCTCTGGTTCTGGGCCTAGGACTGGCAAGCCAGGAAGGAAGAAAAGAAAGATATCCCTAGAAAACAAAGATCAACATTTTCTGAAAATTCAAGAACTGAAAACCCAATACCAGAGCTGACCTCTCATGAACAGACTTCAATATTAACTGATTAGTCAGTCACCTATTACAGTTCAAAGATATTACTTACCTTCTAAAGCCCAAATATGCATTTGGGCTTCTGAAAAAACAGCCTGAATGGAGGCCTCTGGGCGCTACAAATAAAACAAAAATCTCTCAGTAAATTTCAAAAACTGCCATTGTACGACCCGTGTGGTCTGTAACAACAAGACTCACAGATGTCTCCCAAATTTTACACTGACAGAATTTCTTATGTAATATTAAATACAAGGGAACATCCAAACTTACTCATTTAAGGTAAGAGTTCCCAGCTCAGGAAGTCAGCACAATGATCACTCAAGGAGAGTGTTATTAAAGTTCTTTTTAAAACAAAAGAACTGCCTAACCAGGGTTACGTCTCATAACCGTCTACTACTCTCAACCCAGTAAAAAGAAACCCCATGTGACTTTTTTTAATTTGCCCTGGGTTAGACATTATGAAGCAACAACTGGCCCATCTAAATAAACGCAGGCAGGACTGGGCTGCACAGGCTAGCCAGCAAACCCAGTCACCAGGGAAGCTACAGCAGGAAGATCTGAAGCTCAAGCCTACGTGGGCTACAGAATGAATTCAAGACCAAGTGCAACGTATTAGGATCATCTCAAAACCCAAACTACAGGCGAGCACACTGGCTCTGGGTATGGACGGACTGAAGACTGGGCTGGTGACCACGCCGCTGCTCTACATACATCGTGTCCACTCACACCACATAACAGCTCCTGCAGAAGGAGAATCAAGGCAGATTCTGGCTTTTACTTGGAGGGAAAGGTTTTTCTGCTTGGAGCTTATCTTCTTGGTGAGGGCTATGACCCTTGTTGCTAAGATGGTCCTCGGTAGACTAGTTTGGAAAGGCACCTAACTGGTCGTTCTTAGATAGAGAGCCCTTCCTTCCCTGAACTGAGAAGGCGCATGAGGAGCTGAAACGGCTCTCACGCATGGGCACCTGCTCCTATCAGGTTGCTCCACTCTTCCCCATCACTGTTTGGCTTCAGAGAGTAAAATAAATAAGGAAAGCCTTCGTGTGTGTGTGTGAAAGGCTCCAGAGCCCAGCCAGCAACACTGCGGGATATACAGAGAGAGGTAAGGCATGGACACTAAGGGCAAAAGCACTCTGCCCTGTCTGTGCACAGAGGTTCTACCTGAGAAAGAACTGACACAAAACTGCTACAGCTAACTGAAAACACAAATAAACCTTTAATTTCTACAACTTAGATGTCCTGCCCAGAGACAGCTCAAACAAGTGGTAAGCCAGCTGAAAGGTTGTTTGTTCAGGAGTTTGAGGGGGATGGGGTGTGTGTGTGTGTTGGGGGGGGTGTCTTGGGACAGGATTTCACAAGTTGCCAGGTCTACCTTCAAACTCTCCATCTTCCTGCCTCAGCACCCGGAGTGAGATTACACCATGCTGGCACATAATACAACTTTGTGGTCTGAAATACAATGTTTTAATCCATCAAAATTTCAACATCTATCATCTAATTTAGTCTCCTCCTTTTTAACAGGCCACAAAGACGTGAGCAGGAAAGTGAGTCGCCAAGTACCCAAGAGCTGGACTGCTCGCCAGCCAGCATGGAAGGGTCAGAGCTGAAGCCAACATGACACTGCCAACAGTCCCAGGAGCCACGGGAACCAGCGCTGAGGTGAGGCCAGGCACCATGGTGGCATGTGTGTGTCTAGGCAGAGGGCAGAGATGCCAGCATGGCTTGCAGGGCGTGTCTGTGAATCCTTCTACATTAGATCCCGTCTTCATCTCACACCGATCTCCTCCCTCACGTTCTCAAGGCTGTAACTTTATAGTCTTACCTTACTGAAAAAGTACATTATCAGCACCCGTTTTGACAAAAAATTCTTAATCTGAGTTGGAAAAAAAGAATGAATGTGGTTATACTTTCAAGTCTACTCAAGTGTAGTACACATTTCTAAGTCCTTCCTGGAGAAGTTTTCTAAATTAAAATGTAGCCACAAACAATATTTACAATAAAGTTAGTAAGTAACTAAAGTTAGTAAGTGTTAGACTAGATAACCACAACCAGCCATCTCACCGTAACTGTGTTCCCATGTGAGTACACAGGACACCCAATTAGACCCTAGCCATAATAAAAGGAAATCTAAGCTGTCTGGGCAGTTTTGTCGATTCTTTTAAACTTATTTTTATTCCTCAGTTTGAAACAACTGCTGGCCCTTTATCACCCCCAACCTAAGACATTTCCTATAAGGGGACATTTACAGAAACTAAGTTTTCTATAGCAGACTCTGAGGCCACCGACTGGCTCTCCTCTCACCCACAGCCACAATAAAGCACAGGGAAGCAGAAGGCTGCACTGTCTAGTCACTATACAAAAACTAGCAGGACCAGAACTCGTGTCACATCAGCCCCTCTATTTAACCTCCTCGTTTCACCAGCAAACATGTTTCTATTTCTCTCTCTTAAGAAAATAAGATTCTTTAAAGTCCTTGACCCCTCAACTCCTACCAGGTCATTTTCTCTCCATTAAAAGCAAAAGTCCTTGAGAGACTGGCTTCTTTGGAGGTTCCATTTCCTCCCCTAATTCCTCCTGATTCAGCCTCCTCTACCCAAGAGCTCCTGTCCCAAACTTTGCAAAACACAGGCAAGATGGCTCAGGCTTCTAACTTCAGAAACTGGAGTTCAAAGACTGCCTAGTTAGGCTACAAAGTCTGAGGCCAACTGGGGCAACTGAGGAGATCCTGATCCCACATAAAATAAAAGCAGACTTGGATGCAGCTCACTGGTAGAATGCCTGCCTGTGTACACAGGAACCCTGGGATCCATTCCCAATAGTGGATGTGGTAACACCACCCTGCTCTCAGGCCAAAGCATTGCTCCCACCCATGCTGCTGCTGCTGCTTCTGTCACTGTCCTGTTCTGGGAAGCATGTTCTTTTTTTGCCTCAGTTGCTGCTCCTTAGAATCCTTTGCTATTGACCCTTAATGAGTGGAGGGTCCAGTTCTTTCCTTCTACAGTCATGATCAGCATCTAAGTATCATGGCTTTGAAAAGTGTCTGAACCTCAGGGCTTCCAACTTAGCCCCACACACATCTAATCTGCTTCCACACAGGCATCTCAGATCTGCCATGCCCAAGCTCAGACTTCGTCTTCCCACTTCACCCTGTCAATGCCTTCAGAATCAGTGGTAAATTGTCCCAGTCAACTGCGACTATGTTAGTCCAATGCCTCAGGACAAAGGCCTTAGAGGAAACACTGGAACTTTCTCCTGAAGACCAAGAGCAAATTATAAGCACACCGTGTCACAATGGTACAAACACATGTACCCAGACCTTGATCACACCCGTAACTTACAGCGGCCATCACAGTCGCCATGATCGCACCCGCTGCTCCCACTAAGTCACTGCAGCAGCTGTAACACTGGCTCTCAGCTTAGGCTGCTTAGGCTTTAAACTTCAGAAGTTCTAAAATCTCACCTCAACCCTGCTTTAGAAAAGCTATTCCACAACATAAGTAACATTATAACATCCTATGGTCAAAACAGTATGGTGGCTTCCTACCTCACTGGAGGAAAAGGCCAGTTTCGGCATCACCCAGTGCTGCCTGAAGTCTGGTTCCCTCCTGTGGGTGAGTGCACCTCCTGGCGCTCAGCCAGCCTCAGCTCTTCAGTGAGACTTGTGAGCAGTCCTTGGAGAGCACCACCCCTCCTGAGTACCGTCTTTCTTATCTGCTCTACTTTCCTATATAACATTTAGCACATTAAAATTCTCTTCTTTTGAGTATATTTTCCCCATCTTGGACACGATCTATCAGGATGCAGCTTAGAATTAATAGCATCTTTCAGCATGAAGCAACTTTTGCTCTTAATAGTTCCCAGAAGAGCCCTGAAATTAATTTAGTTAGTAACATTCTTAATTTTAAAGATATATAGAGTAATATACTTGCTTATTCATCTACTTCCCCTACTAAGATATAAGCATATGGGAAAGGGCTTTATTTACTTGCTGTTTAGCCCAAAGCCTAACTCAACCATCTCTTAAAGAATTAAGTATATGAAATGGAATATAATTCAGAACGCTCAACTATGGGTGATTTCATGAGTCAATCTGACTCCAGAAGCACAAAACAAACAGAGAGCTACTGCTGTGATAGCCCTGACCTCCCTCCCAGTGAAGCCCTCCCATATAACACAAACCCACAGATGCACCCTACCTGCTCACGCTTATTCTGAATCCACGAACACAGCACACTGGGCTGTCTCACTGTCTGACCCTCAGCAGTAACAGAGGCACAAGGAGATGGATTAGAAATTGCAGGCACTTGCTGATCTAGGAAAGAGAAATGATGAAGTGAGGACGTAAGCTCTCTAATCTGCAGCTATGTGACTTCAAATCTGGAAAGTAAGCAGCCCTCACCAGAAGTGTGAGTCCACAGCTTCGGCCCTCTTCTTATGAGCTGAGGACTCTGGGGAGAGCCATAGCAGGTGTTTACATCGAAAATTCCAGCCATTCGGTTCACTACACCGGAGCCAAGCGGAGTCCCAAAAAAAGGACTTGAAACATCGGGTGTACATAATTTTGGAGAGAACAGTGACGATTTAACTAAGGGCGGCACGGAAGGCGTCTGGCTAGGTTTTGGAGTCTGAAAAGCTGTCTCTTCTGTAACAGAGCATATGCAATGCAGATAAAGAAGCTGGCCCAGGCAGGCAGCACACAAGGGTTCAACTTCTACACCCACCCTTAAGGCATTAAACCGAAGCACAGGAAGTGGCTTCCATTTAAGTAAGTCCCAGTGTCTAGGTCTTATTTTTGTAATCCAGAACCCACTCTAGGAGGTTTAGATGTGTTTGTTTTATGCATTATTACTGTGAATATGTGCTTAAGAGCAGGCACACGTGGAGAGATCAGACACAACTTCACTGCGGGCTCCAGGATCAAAGCCAGATTGTCAGACTTGCGGAGCTGCGTCATGTCACCAGCCTGTAGGTACCTGCTTTCTGTCATCTGTGTGGTTCATTCCCTTCTAGCAGTAGATTGATTCCCAAGGCTCACTTCTCTAAGCACTGTGAAATAATCTCACCATTTGCATTTGACCTCATCAGTCTACCCAGCATGCTCTCAGTTCCTCTTTTAACTACTAACAAAACACATCAAACTTATGGAAAAGATGGGCAGGGAGAAAAATGCTAATTAGACACATATACCTCATACATGCAATGAGCCAGGAACTAACTACTGTCACTTGCCTAGGAAATAGATACGTTTTCCCTTTGTAGGACTAGGAGTCAGTCACCTGGAGAGCTCAGTTTCCTGGGTTCCACTGGGCATGATGAATACATCCTCCCATTTGTAGCAGCAGCTTCTTGGTAGAGAACCAGTTTCTGAGTCATATCATTTAAAAGATTCAAACACTCCCTTGAAATAGCAGTCCAATTATGGGGATGTCCACCTACAGTAGCCAAACAACACCTATTAAAATATAAAAAAAAAGTATTCTCTTCCCAAAGCTTGGGGTGGAGCGGTCAACAAGAGAACCCACTTTTCTTAGTTAAGCCATTACTGTTACTCAAGCCATCTAACACAGCAATTTAAGAACTACTTGGCTGAATCAATTTGCTCAAAAGCCTTCAAGGAAAAATTTGGATTTTACCCTTAAAAAGCTCTTAAATTGCCAAAATTAAGGCAAGGACTAGGCTGTATTTTTTTAAGACCAGAATTACTTCACTAGCAACGCTCAAAAGTGTTAAGTCTGTGAAAACTGAACTAGGGCAGTGAAAGCCAGGCCATGTGCCGGTGGGTACCTCCAGGGGCTGCTACACTCACTACTCATGGTGTTCCCTATATGTCCGTCACAGGAGCTCCTCCCAACTGTCAGTTGTACTCTGCATTCCCCAGACAATCACGACCCCAAATCAGCAAACAGAGCCACCCAAAAATAAATAATTCTTACATTTTAAACAGCTCTTCTGAATAGCATCACTTAATCCAGTGCTGTTCCATGAGACTACTCAGGACATAACTGCCCTCACATCCAGCATCCCGCACTCGCAGCGGCTACTAAGCCTCTACGTCGCGGCATCAGATGCTTGCTCTCTAACACCCCTACCTGATGTAAAATGGCCCCACTGCACCAGAGCAGAGACAGAGGCAACTCCATCATAGTGTGTTAGTATAACTGCTCTATTTTCTTCTTACAGCTGCTCACCCTTATGTGTTTGACTCAGACATCTTATCACAGGTACACAGGTACATATGCATCAGGAAGCCCCAGACAGAGGGTTCACCACCATCCAAGGTTTGAAGCACCATTGAGACTCTTAGAACACGTACCATAGATAAGGGAGAGACCATGTGTAAGAGCCGGTATTTACACCGGGTGTGCTGGTGCAGCAGGTGGATCTCTGAGTTCAAGGCCACCCTAGCCTACAAAGCTAATTCCAGGCAGGATAGCCATGGCCACACAGGTAGCACTGTCTCAAAAATTTTTTAAAAAAAGCCAGCATTTGCTATTATATGTCTAGGAGTGACTTGGCTGTTTGATAATGATCTTTACTTTTTTTTTAATTTTTAAAATCTACTTAAAACTTTAGTATATTAAAAGAAGGCAAAAAAAATTTATACACCAAAATTAAGCACACACAACTCTACAACTCAATTCTTCATACGTGGAGATTTTTATATATGGGCCATTATGTTATTTAACATGAACTACTAGTTCTCATTCTGAAACAAACAAACAAAAACCCTCATCTGTCTTTGATTTTCCAAGATCTTTGCCTACTAGAGTTGTCCCGTGTGCCATCGCATGTTAAGAACTGCGGAAGGCACTGTAAATTCCTCCCATCTCACATCATTCATTCCCTCCTCTCACAGATCCCTCTTTAACACACTCCTTTTGTACTACGTTCAGGGACCATCACCTAGCCAGCAAGCACGTGCAAGACGCCCATCAGCCTGAGGTGTAACTCAGGACAGCTAGGAGCTGTGGAACATTCTAAGTAAACCGTAATCACATGCCCCAGAGCAGTTCTCTGGCAAGGCTCATGCTATTTTGTCAGTTGCTTGAATAACGAAGTGCAGAAGATGAGCCCAATTGTGACAGAAAAGCACAGCAGTCACTTTTTCTCCACAATACCAGCACTGGATTTCTCACCACTAAAAAGAAAGCAGCTCTGACCCATTATATTTTTATATAACTGGGTTTCATTTCCACATCACATTTAACTACAGATGATCTTTTTACAGTCTGGGAATTGGCAAGCTTTGCAAAATGATTGAAAGCTAATTAGAAAGCAAATGAAAGGTTACCCAGGGTCTTTCCCACTGTGGACAGGGCTAGGGCTGAACCAGTTGCACACCAGGAACATGGTGAGAATTCTGGGAAAGACAGTCTTGAGCTTATACGGTCTTGGCAAGTACAGTAGAGAACGCCAGGCCTGTCAAAGTCACCCCAGTCACTACCAAATCCAGTTTCTGCCTACCTTTTCTTCTAAGGGAGGCAGTGTAACCTAGCAGGAGCAGAGCTAATCTATGAAGTCAAAAGACAAACCTGACTCCAATCCTTACTCCCACCTAGGACTGAAGCCACCTGGATTTTAAGGTGTTCAACAGCATTACTAGAGCTAAGATTCTTAGGTTGAACATTTCTGATAAGACACTACACAATTTCTTTAGGTTCAGGTATTTAAGGAGCTGGGGAAAAAAAAAAAACAAAATATCCAGAAATAAGTGCTTTTCCTGGTGACATAAATTCTATTCAGCAGTGTCACCATTTGGGCCATGTAAGATTCAGTCCAGTGTTCACCTAAGGACTCAGGGTGTGTGGTGTGAATAAACCGTACCCCTCTCCCAAAGGCTCTGGGCAGTCTGAGCACACAAGCCCAATTAAGTCTATGACTCTTGGCAATACCTGGCTGGCTGAGGCTGAAAACTTCTTGCCTTCGAGAAGGAGAATATTGAGAAAGCAACATCAGGTCCTGTAAGGCCAAATACTAAAAGGAACAAAGAAAGAAAGACTGTTAAAGCTCTGTTAAAGCTTTAACAAAATCATATGTAAAAATTAGACTCACAAATATCCAAGGGGGAAAAAAAGAGTATTTCAAACCACAAGCTTCCCTTCTAGATGTCAGGCCTCTACCTCCCTACACACTGTAGGCTCTGACTACTTAGAATAACTACAGAGTTCTGGGTATTTTTTCAGGTCTGTAGAGTTAACGCTACCAACCCTCCTATAACTTCCTGTACATTGTACATACATACATACACACACACACACACACACACACACACACACATAGCTAGGAGCCGACACACGTGCCTACTGTTTCATCTGCATCCACTCAGCAGCGCGAGGCCCTCAGGAATAGGGACATCACTACTGCTACACACAAAGGCAGGCCTAATACACAAAACACACAACTATTTCTCTTTCCTAAAATCTACCTTCTCCCTGGCAAGCCTCTTCTTCAAAGCATGAGTCCTGAGCAGTCTGGTACTGGGACCACAGTGTCCCAGTGGTGCCACTGCTCTTGCCAGAAGAAACTTAGCACCACCATGAGTCTCAGTCATCGTCCTACCCAACACAACCCACAGGACCTGACACTAACTATGCCTCTCTAGACTATGTCAAAAACACTGGGTCCCAACCATGTCTTTTAACTAATTTTGAAGAACTAACCCAGCTGGGCATGCCAGAACATGCCTGTTATTTTAGCACTTAGAATGCGGCTTAGGCAGGAGAATTGCAAAATCAAGTCCAACCTGGCCTACAGAGCAGGATCCTGTCTCAAAAACAAAAAATTATAAATAAGGCACTATAATCTTTCTACGGGGTAAGACATATCCTGTTATATTTAGATTTCCTTTACAATTTCAAATTGTAATGTAAATCAAAACAAGTTTTCTTTTAGTTTGATTTGTAAACTTCTTTAACTGTTATGATTTGTTTTAGAATTACAAGTATCTTGTACACCACTGCACAACCAAGCACACCACCTTTTACCACAAACACTACATGAATAAAGCATGTCCTGATCTGGCAATTTAAAAACACACTAGTGTTTCTGCTGGATTAGCAGGAATGGATCGTCAAGAGTTCTACGTTTAGTTGGCTACCACTGCATCTTACGTTTGAGAGGGGTGCATCTTATCCATGTCTTCTATGGATAAGTAGCTGGCTTAGCTAGTATGGTAGCACATGCCATGGTCTTTACCACTCAGGAAGCTGAGACAGAAGGACAATATGAATCCAAGAGTTCAAAGCCATTCTGGGAAACACACATACACAGCTGGTGCACACACAGGGTACTTCACTTCCATACTTAATCACTTGAATTAAAAAAAAACAAAAAAGACTGGCAAGTAGGTAATTTTTACAATACCAATACTAGAAGACTCTAGACTAGTGGTTCTCAACTTTCCTAATGCTACGACCCTTTAATAAAGTTCCTCATTGTGACCTCCAACCATAAATTTATTTTCATTGCTATTTCATAGCTATAATTTTGCTACTGTTATGAATCATAATGTAAATATCTGTTTTTGGATGGTCTTAGGTGACCCCTGTGAAAGGGTCATTTGACTCCCCAAAGGGGTCATGACCTACAAGTTGAAAATCACTATTCTATGCCCTCAAAAAATATATTGAAATGCCTAGCTATGCTAACTGTGACCTCTAATTCTATAAGGTAAGTCAAAGGTAACTGTAAACCGTAAGATGCACTCTGTGATACCTTTACAATGAGCGGGGGATTGCTGTTTAAGACTTTAGGAAGGCATTCATCTGATTCTTCCGCAAACGGTGGCTGAACAGGGAACACGTAAGCCTGTCGGATACAATCAGATACAAAGAATGTGACAAGAATTCTGCCCCTGACTTTGTTATAGTCAGTAAGCATTGGCCGTCATTATAAAGAAACCAATACAATCAAATCAACATCTTCAGTGCTCCTTACAAAAGCATTATTTAAAAAGAAGTGCTACTGTGTGGGCTGGAGAGATGGCCTAGTAGTTAAAGGAAGGTGCTGGCTGCTCTTGCAGAGGACCTATGTCTGATTCTCAGTACATGCATAGGGAGGGTGAGTGTCCTTATCGCCAGTACCAGGAGACTCGACTGTCTCTTCTGGCCTCCAGACACTAGGCACTCATGTGGTACATAGATACACAGGTAGGCAAAACACTCATACACAGAAAGTTTTAAATAAAAAGTTTTAAATATACTTTCTGATTTTATTAAACTGATACCTATTAATAGAAATAAAGTCCAGGAACAGAGATCCTGTGAAATCACTGAAAATTACCACAAAGATAGTAAGATAAAATAAAACACTATGACAACTACATAGAAATCATTAAAAAAAAAAAAAAGAAAGAAAGGCAATTCTTCCCTTAAAAATACTTTTGTGGAGCTGGAGAAATGGCTCAGCAGTTTGAAGTACTGGTTGCTCCTCTAGAGGACCCAGTTCAACACTCAGCATCCACTTGGCAGCTCATAATTGTATATTAATTCCAGCTTTAGGGTATCCATACCAATAGGCATGTATGTGGTGCATATGCATATATAATATATATGCATATATAATATGCATATATAATTATAATATTACACACACACACACAGACAAAATACCCATACACAAAAAATAAAACTGTCCATGTTAATTCAATTTTCAGAATCATTTCTTCAGTATAAATTTCAAGATGTTTTCCAAAAAGCAAATATTGAATATATATGTTAATAGTATCTACTTTAATAGCATAATTAGGCCTAGCTTGTACTCAAAGTTCTAGGAAGAAAGGCAGGCTCTACGTAAGCACAATCTATACCACCCTGTTTAACTTGCAGATACTCTGTCCCTCAGAAACACAGAGTGAGTGATAAGACTGACAACCAATTGAGTAATGTGGCTTTGAGCATAACTTTCTATACTCTGAAACACAACAGTAGTGACAAAAAACCTCCAATACTGACCTCTGTGGCATAGATT
Organism: Apodemus sylvaticus; assembly: GCF_947179515.1. Classification (NCBI taxonomy): domain Eukaryota; kingdom Metazoa; phylum Chordata; class Mammalia; order Rodentia; family Muridae; genus Apodemus; species Apodemus sylvaticus. Next base: position 122,812,443 of record NC_067474.1, on the reverse strand, counting down.
TTGAAGAGTATCCATGAGATATACCAAGATGTCAAGAGGAAGACACCACACAGCCAGACATGGTAGAGTAACGAGACGTTGAGGAGGCCGCCTATCGTGTCAAGAGGCCTGTGAGCCTGCCTATGAAGGCAACAAGAGCCATTAGCTCCATGGCAAAGACAGGATGCTGTCTGAGAAACACACCTATTTGCTGGCACCTCTGGAGCGCTTTCCCTAACTCTCCCTCACAGGTATGCAGGGAAGCTGAGGAGAAACCTCAGGCAGGGACTGGCCCTGCAGTGCCATTTTCGGGAAACCAGAGCAATGTCTACAGGCCTAACTACTTAGGACAGGTGGAAGTTCATTACTGCTAATTCATGGCAATTCCTTAAACCTATTAGACACGTAGGGAGCAGGGTATGGTGGCTCATGTGTGTCATCCAGCACACAAGAAAGGAAGGAGGCAGGAGGATCTCCAGTTCAAGGCCTGCAGTCTCTAAACCATGACTAGGACGTACGGAGCAGACATCAGTTTCACATGCTCCATATGCACCAGTCCAGCACATTGCACACGCTACAAAAACATTGCTCTCTGCATTGTAAACAATTGTTAGAAACCATTAGAATGTTAAAAAGCTAAAAGTTCACCGGGCAATGGTGGCGCACACCTTTAATCCCAGCGCTTGGGAGGCAGAGGCAGGCGGATTTCTGAATTCGAAGCCAGTCTGGTCTACAGAATGAGTTCCAGAACATCAAGGGCTGTACAGAAAAACCCTGTCTCAAAAAACCAAAGGAAAAAAAAAAAGAGAGAGAGAGAAGCTAAAAGTTCACATCCTACAAATCCTTGAGTAACTCATCTAGTACTGCTATAAATCCTAGAATCACAATACCAACAATTGTATGAACTAGGACTTGAATCTGACTGCTGCCTGTTCTGCTCTGAGGGAAACCACCACTGTCTTCATCCTCCTTATCCATACAGCAAGATGCACTCTTCACTCAGACTTCTCAGGCTCCCATGAGATTTCATCAGCTCCTAACAGGCTGTCCACGCAGTGCTCAGTATTCGTGGGGAAGGAAGGCCAAGAGATGACAGTGATGCTTAGCTGCTAAGCAGATGCTGCCCAAGGGAACCTTAGGCACTGGCCACAGTGTGGGAATTTTTTTTTTTTTTTTTTTTTTAGTTTAAGAACAAAACCTTAAAATTTCAATTAAATATTGTTTCCCTCTTTCCATTTGACCCATTAGCTAATTGAATGAATGGCTCCTGGGTATCCAGCTTCTCATCTAATAACTAAGCAGAAGACATAACTAAGTTTTACCTAGAAACTTTTAAAAATAATTGAAATCTACTGTATCTCTAAAATATCCAGGTATATTAAAATCTCAACTATCTAAAACTGAACCTGATGAATTCCACATATGATGATTCCACACAAGTCTCATAGTGAAGTAACCAAAAAATTAAAAGTATATACATCAAAGGAAACTAACTTTATCGAGCTAAATAATACAGGCTAAACCCTTTTTTGGTCTCTGTTTATTTGAAATAGGATCTTTCTTTAGTCCCATCTCACCTTGAACTCATGATCCTCCTGCCTCAGCCTCACTAGCCCTAGGGCTGCAGGAATGCACCTCCCTGCAGCTCAGATGAGCCTTCAGCTGTGTGTGACTCGAGGTGACTGAAGCAGTGCTCTCAGGGCATCCTCCTGACTGAACCTTCACCACACGGATGCCACACAGGCAAGGGCAAAGGAATGACATGTTATTAGTGTGCAAATTTTTTCAGTATTTGAGGATTAAACCATCACTACATCATCAAAAGTTCTCTGAGAGAGCCAGTGTAGGGCTCAGTGGATAAAGGTATTGCTGCAAAGTCTGACGACCTGAGCTCAATCTCCAGGACCCACATGGTAAAAAGAGAACACGGTGGAAAGAAAGAACAACCACAAGATGGCCTCTGGTGGCCACACAAACACACACTAAATAAATAAAGATAAAAAATTCTACGAGAAAACAATTGCATTTAGTTAGTTGTGTTTTTTTTTAAAGATCTATTTATTATTATACATAAGTACATGCAACTGTCTTTAGACACACCAGAAGAGAGTGTCAGATCTCTTTAAGTATGGTTGTAAGCCACCAAGTGGTTGCTGGGATTTGAACTCAGGACCTTCAGAAGAGCAGTCAGTGCTCTTAACCACTGAGTCATCTCTCCAGTCCTAGCTGTGGTTTTTTAAGACAGGGTTTCTCTGTGTAGCACTGGCTGTCCTGGCACTGGCTCTGTAGATGGTTCTGTCTGCTTCTGCCTCCCACATGCTGGGACTAAAGGCATCTGCCACTACAACCCAGCTTAAAGAAAATTACATTTATTTTTAATAAACCAAAGATAGGATCAACAGGATAAAATGTGACTATAGAGAAACCCTGTCTCAAAACAAAACAAATGAATGACAAAGACATGGGCCCCACAGCTCCGAAGGCTCGCCTCTCTTCAGTACAGAAGGTAAAGGGCAGCACTGCCACATGATGAATGGTCACTGGCTCAGGGTCTGGGAGAGGGTCTGAGTGAGTGCAGATAGGCAGGAGGCTACCTCCTGCTCTCTTGTTTTGGTTTTTCTGAGGCAAGGTCTCACTAACCTAAAACTCACTATATAGACCAGGCTAGCCTCCTGCATCTGCTCTCATGCCAGAGTTAAAGCTATGTGCCATACTCTTGTTGGATTGTTAAACTATGAAAGCTACGTGCATTAAAAATAAATGCATTTTCCCCTCTGAGAACTGTGTGCGTGTATACATAGATATCTTTGTTCATATGAGTGCATGACTCAAAAAAAATCTAGTGGTTTTCAAACATACATCGAGAGATGACATGCCTTCTGGCCTCCTTAACTTAGCTAAGGTGAAGCGGACTGATGTAATGGCAGAGCAGCGCCTCCAATACCCATGAGAAGTGTAAGTCCATCCAGGACAGACTGTGAGGGACCCAGAAAGAGCATGGAGTCACGGAAGCTTAGCCTCACCTCACTCCATGGCAGCTAAGAAGCGAGCAAAAGAGTGGAGTTTTCAACCTATAAACAGGATGGGCAGAGGCATGAGCCAGCACCTTCTAGTCATATTAAGTACCCCCCTTTCTTCTGTTGATTCTTATTTCAATTAAAAGAAGGTAAAGGATAAACCTAAACAACGCTCCTACAAAGTATCAAAATTTAAAAGGAAGGAAACAGAGATCAAATCACACTTGACTCACTCATCTGTATGAAGGTCCAGGGCGGTACTAATCCACACTTTGGGAATATGGCCTGGGAAAACAATATCAAGAGAGGATCATGAGAAGTTAGTAATACTCTTCACCATGCTTTACACTACGAGGTTCAAGTACACAGGAAAACTTAGTTAAAATTCCAGGCTATTTGATAAGGCATAAAGAAGAAAATAATTTCTAAATCCTGGAAGTCTTTTCTGGTACAATTCTGACATATGCATGTCTTAGTCACCGTGGTTATTAAAACAAAATAAAGCAGGACAACTATGATGGGCTGTGTGTAGCACTTCCAGCTTTTCTGTACACAAAGCGTGTGTATAACAGACGTGGACCACCATCAACTATGACCAATATCACAGTCTTAGGTTCACAGGTGAGAAGGCTCTCATCCCTACCTCTCACCCATGCAGAGAGCAAAGCACATAGCTGTGGAGCTTCAAGGCTGGTGAGATGGCTCAGCAGGTTAAAGAGCTCACCACCAAGTCTAACAACCCAAGTTCAATTCCCAGAACCCACGTGAAAGGAGAGAAGCCACTCATGCAGCTGCTCTCCGGCTCTGACACTGTTCCCATCTTCAACAGTGCAGTACAAGCTCTCCACTCTGGTCTGTGCACAGACCCCCTGCACTCTCTCTGCACTCTGACTGCTGTGCACAGACCTCCTGCACTCTCTCTGCACTCTGACTGCTGTGCACAGACCTCCTGCACTCTCTCTGCACTCCGACCGCTGTGCACAGACCTCCTGCACTCTCTCTGCACTCTGACTGCTGTGCACAGACCTCCTGCACTCTCTCTGCACTCTGACCGCTGTGCACAGACCCCCTGCACTCTCTCTGCGCTCTGACCGCTGTGCACAGACCTCCTGCACTCTCTCTGCACTCTGACCGCTGTGCACAGACCTCCTGCACTCTCTCTGCACTCTGACTGCTGTGCACAGACCTCCTGCACTCTCTCTGCACTCTGACTGCTGTGCACAGACCTCCTGCACTCTCTCTGCACTCTGACTGCTGTGCACAGACCTCCTGCACTCTCCCTGCACTCTGACCGCTGTGCACAGACCTCCTGCACTCTCTCTGCACTCTGACCGCTGTGCACAGACCCCCTGCACTCTCTCTGCACTCTGACCGCTGTGCACAGACCCCCTGCACTCTCTCTGCGCTCTGACCGCTGTGCACAGACCTCCTGCACTCTCTCTGCACTCTGACCGCTGTGCACAGACCTCCTGCACTCTCTCTGCACTCTGACTGCTGTGCACAGACCTCCTGCACTCTCTCTGCACTCTGACTGCTGTGCACAGACCTCCTGCACTCTCTCTGCACTCTGACTGCTGTGCACAGACCTCCTGCACTCTCTCTGCGCTCTGACTGCTGTGCACAGACCCCCTGCACTCTCTCTGCGCTCTGACTGCTGTGCACAGACCTCCTGCACTCTCTCTGCGCTCTGACTGCTGTGCACAGACCCCCTGCACTCTCTCTGCGCTCTGACTGCTGTGCACAGACCTCCTGCACTCTCTCTGCACTCTGACTGCTGTGCACAGACCTCCTGCACTCTCTCTGCGCTCTGACTGCTGTGCACAGACCCCCTGCACTCTCTCTGCACTCTGACTGCTGTGCACAGACCTCCTGCACTCTCTCTGCACTCTGACCGCTGTGCACAGACCTCCTGCACTCTCTCTGCACTCTGACTGCTGTGCACAGACCTCCTGCACTCTCTCTGCACTCTGACTGCTGTGCACAGACCTCCTGCACTCTCTCTGCACTCTGACTGCTGTGCACAGACCTCCTGCACTCTCTCTGCGCTCTGACTGCTGTGCACAGACCCCCTGCACTCTCTCTGCGCTCTGACTGCTGTGCACAGACCTCCTGCACTCTCTCTGCGCTCTGACTGCTGTGCACAGATCTCCTGCACTCTCTCTGCGCTCTGACTGCTGTGCACAGACCTCCTGCACTCTCTCTGCACTCTGACCGCTGTGCACAGACCTCCTGCACTCTCTCTGCACTCTGACTGCTGTGCACAGACCTCCTGCACTCTCTCTGCACTCTGACTGCTGTGCACAGACCTCCTGCACTCTCTCTGCACTCTGACTGCTGTGCACAGACCTCCTGCACTCTCTCTGCGCTCTGACTGCTGTGCACAGACCTCCTGCACTCTCTCTGCACTCTGACTGCTGTGCACAGACCTCCTGCACTCTGACTGCTGTGCACAGACCTCCTGCACTCTCTCTGCGCTCTGACTGCTGTGCACAGACCTCCTGCACTCTCTCTGCGCTCTGACTGCTGTGCACAGACCTCCTGCACTCTCTCTGCACTCTGACTGCTGTGCACAGACCTCCTGCACTCTCTCTGCACTCTGACTGCTGTGCACAGACCCCCTGCACTCTCTCTGCACTCCGACCGCTGTGCAGACCTGCATTCCGACTGCTGTGCACAGACCTCCTGCACTCTCTCTGCACTCTGACTGCTGTGCACAGACCTCCTGCACTCTCTCTGCACTCCGACTGCTGTGCACAGACCTCCTGCACTCTCTCTGCACTCTGACCACTGTGCACAGACCTCCTGCACTCTCTCTGCACTCTCTCCCCAGGCATGAGTGAGCACCTGGCCCCTGAGCAGTTGTTCCCCTTTGCCCTGCTCTCTTTCAGCCCCCACAACAGCTCTTCTGTTCTGAGTTGTGCAGCCTGTTTTTCTTGGTGAACATAATTGCTCACAATTTACTTTGTACTGCAACACAAGAGATTTCTCTCTGTTTAAAGAATATTTCACACATACACACCCCACATTTCCTTTAATAAAAAACTCCCTTACCAAACCCTGACAATTCAAACAAAGAAATCGGTTGGGCTGATCAAGCACAAAAATAAATAATAAAAAAAAAAATACTAATTCAATAAAGAGTAACTTTGTGACTGACATTTTCTACACTATGAGCTAATAATAAACTATATTAGAAAGTAGAAATTCTTACCAAAAAAATAATAAACAATGCAGAAATTTCTGACCATGAACAGGGATTCCACACAGCTATGTTTAACTAGTAAGAGGAGAGATCTCCGGAAACGCAAAAATTTGTACTGCTGTGAAAAACAACAAGAAAAAAGTCAAATGACACATTCAGCATGGTTCTGGGTGAAGGAGACTAGCACAGGCAGGTGAGACTCAGGCACTGGGAGCCGGGGCTACAGCTGGATCACAGGCATTTGGAGCCGGGGCTGCAGCTCGATCACAGGCATTGCTCGATGCAGCAGTCTTCCTAGCAGGCGTGACGCCTGGGTCAGTCCCGACCGCCCCAAATCAAATCCAAACGAAAACCTAGGAGATGGCTCAGTGTTAAAAGACGCCTGCTGACCTGAGTTCCACCCCACATGAGATCCACAGAGTACAAGAGAACCAACTCCCATAAGCTGTGTGCATGCGCACATTCACACACACACACAGAAATGTAATTTACAACCGAGAACTGTACAAAAAGACAAACTATTTTGATATTTAAGCAACTGAACAATTTTTACACTATACAACTAAGATCGGAAATAAGAAAATAACAATACCAATCCATACGATGTTAAGAACTATTGATCAGGAACGTACGAGAAAATATAATAGCTCAGTAACCACCCCCCTTTCAATGGGGAATATATTCCACGACCTAGTAGATGCCAGGTAGTGCCAAACCTAAATATACTGTACTTGTTCCTACATATACAACATATCTATGATAAAAATGTTTTAGTAAAATAACAATAATATCTAATAAAAGTAAAATACTCTTGTCTAGTTCTTGACTAAACTTTATTATTTGTGGAATTTTCTATTTAGTATAGTCAGATTGTGGTTAACTACTGAGAATAAAGTTATGAAATCAAATCCATGAGAAAAGAGAAGCAGACACCAGCGGAGTATGCTTTTCTGGCACTTATGATGCACCAGGCTGTTCTGATTATGTGTCAGTCATTTACACCTTACAACCCTGGGGGGGGGGGGCGACGGGGGGGGGGGGGGGGGGGAGGAGGATTACTAGTCTCGTCTTACAGACGACAAAAACCAAGGAATGAAGAGTATAAACAACCAATCCAAACAGCTAGCCAAAGGAAATCTGGACTACGGACCCCAGCAGGCCAGCCTCAGAGTCCATACTCCTACAAACTGCTCTGCAATGACCCTGCAGACTCCGCGCACTAACTATCGTCAGATAGATACCGGGTAGCACCAGCCCAGGCATTAGCATGTGCAGCCTCCTGTAGGCTGCAACCCTGAGCAAGTCACATTGCTCTATTTATCCGCAAAGTCAACAAATATGCTAAATAAAAATAGTTCCTTATTATTTGCAAATTCTAATAACAACAAAAAAACTTACCAAATTAAAAAAATAACAAAACCACACTTCAGAACCTCTGGCTAACCGCTTCCTCTCCCTCCCACCATTCACTCCTGAAATGCCAATGGAACACTGATATTGGAAGCTAAAGAAAAGCAAAGCCGGTGGTGGTGGTGGTGGTGGTAGTGGTGGTGGCGGTGGTGCACACCTCTAATCCCAGCACTTGGGAGGCAGAGGCTGGCGGATTTCTGAGTTCGAGGCCAGTCTGGTCTACAGACTGAGCTCCAGGACAGCCAGGGTTATACAGAGAAACCCTGTCTCAGATTAAAAAATAAATAAATAAATAAAATAAAAGCAAAGCAAAGAACTGCAGTAAGAGATGGAAACTACTTTGATGCCATGACTGTAGCACGGCTATGTGGTCACACACTGTACAGCTTCCACTGCATTGGTGCAGTTAAAGATTTCAAAGTACAGACACAGAGCTGTATTCCTCCACGTAGCTGCTGGGGCTGCCACCCATCACCTCACAACAGCAAGGACACAGTTCCCACAGCAGTTTTGGGCAAAACTACCGAGGTACAGAGCGCACCCACCACAGCTCCACGTGCTCCCAAGCTCAGATGTTTCTCAGTTAGGTTTGAGAGGGCCTTGGCTACCTAATGCATACAACATACTAGATGCCACACTAACGCTCTACAGCCTTCACCTGCTTAACACCTGCACCAAAGGCATGTTGAGATGGCTCTTCCAAAGGTCCTGAGTTCAAATCCTAGCAACTAGATGGTGGCTCATAACCAAACACAATGATATCTGACGCCCTCTTCTGGAGTGTCTGAAGACAGCTCTATAGTGTACTTACATATAATAATAAATAAATCTTAAAAAACAAGAGAGGCATGCAGGTAGAGAAGCCCGCTTCTCTGTCAGTACAAACATTAGGAATCTTTCCCCATCACTCTTGTCATTAAGGGGGGCTAGAGAGACAGTTCAAGGGTTTAGAGCTCTTCCTGCTTTGAGGAGAACTTAGCTCAGGTCCCAGAACCTACATCAGGCAGCTCACAACTGACTGTCACTCTATATCCCAAGGATTTTCCAGGCTCTTCAGGGCTCCTGTACACAAATGCACATACCTGCTCACAAACACTAATTTAAAAAAAAAAAAATCAACCTTAAAAACAAACAAACAAACAAACAAAGGAGGGGCTGGAGAGATGGCTCAGTGGTTAAGAGCACTGACTTCTCTTCCAGAGGTCCTGAGTTCAATTCCCAACAACCACATGGTGGCTCAGAACCATTGGTAATGGGATCCGATGACCTTTCCTGGTGTGTCTGAAGACAGCAACAGTGTACTCACATCTCACATACATAAAATAATTTTTTTTTTTTTTTTGGTTTTTTCAAGACAGGATTTCTCTGTGTAGCCCTGGCTGACCTGGAACTCACTCTGTAGACCAGGCTGGCTTCGAACTCAAGAAATCCTCCTGCCTCTGCCTCCCAAGTGCTGGGATTAAAGGCGTGTGCTACCACAGCCCGGCTAATAAATCTTAAAAAAAAAAAAAAAAAAAAAAAGGAATCTAGGCAGGGTGTGATGGTGCACAAGTTTAATCCCAGAATTCAGGAGGCAAAGGCAGGCAGATCTCCAAGAATTCAAGGCCATCCTGGTCTACATCTGGAGTATGAGCCACCCAGGGAAACCCTCTCTAAAATAATAGTAGTGGTGTTGGTGGTGGTGCTCAGAGTAATAATAATAAAAATAAATAAAATACCTGACATGAGCATTTTAATTGTATTAAGCAAACTTAAAGCAAAATAACTAATGGACTGATGAGATTTCCCACAGGTTACATTAAAAAGTACTGAATGATATGTATAACATGAAGCTGTATATGTAAACTCTCTTATTCTTAGGAAGCTGGCTGATAGGCAGCACCAAAAACAATTACGGCAATGATAATAATAATGGCTATTTTTGCTTGTTAAAAAAGGAGGGGCCGGGCCTGGTGAGGAGACTAGCAGATAAGGGGACTTGTTGCCAAGCCCGACCCCAGAGTTCACCCCTGGAGCCCTCTCAGTGGAAGACAGGAACTGACTCCCACTCATCCTCACTCCATGTACATTCCATGGCACACGTGTGCATATGAACAGACACACATGGACACGTGGACACACGCAAACACAGGAACACCATAAATAAGTGTGATAATTATTTTTCAAACTATTAAGCCTCTTTTCTGTTGAATTTGGCTGTGAAACTGAAGTGGCTATGCCAGGAAGGTAGTGGTATATAACCAGTAACCTCATCAGCTAGGAATTAGAGGTAGAAAGATATCCACAAGTCCAAGGTCGGCCTGGCCTACCTAGGTAGCTCTGGGACAGCAGTGGGTACATGATGAGATCCTGTCTAAAAAAATAAGTAGGCCAGCTGTAGTGGCTCAAAACTTTAATCCCAGCACTTGGGAGGCAAAAGCAGGCACATGTCTTTGAGTTCAAGGCCAAGGCACCCTAACTGAAGCATATTTTTTACTACACCGCTCAACCAGGTGTAAGGAGTTTTATTTACAGATCCATGTCTTGTTATGAAAAGGGTCTGAGACAATTGAATGTTCTTCAATCCCTAAGCAGGTTGGTTACAGCAACACTTCCGGTGAATGGAGCAGGTTGCCCCCTCCAGCCTGCTCGTCACAGTGAGGGTAACTACTGACCAGGAAAGAGGGAGCCGCCTTCCCAGAGTGACAGCAGGAAAGCATGGCCCAGCTCTCAAACACACAGGTAAGTTAAGCTGTGTTTAAAGTAGGTTCTCTCCACTGACACCCCAGGCTAGGTGACCGCAATGCATACTGGGATTACAGCCTACTGCACTTTCATGGAACCTGAACAATTTTACTCACAGAGCCATTTTAATTTTATTGATCAAATCTTGAAGTAATCAGATGAGGCTGACCATATGCACAGACATGGCAGTGTTGATATTACCAAATTATAGCTAGGAAATGTTCAAATTGTATCTTACCTGTATAATAGGGAACGGAAGATAATTCATGTTGTTAATGAAATACAGAAGACTGTAGCTATAGCCCATGAATGCTCCAGACAGTAGGAAAAACAGATGATATTCATTCACGCAGGTCTGAGCAGCAGAGCTATCTAAGCTGAGGGGAAAAGGCAAGCTATTAATAGATGAAAACACAGCATCGTTGTTTTACGGCTATTTGCCAGAAGGCAAAATTCCAAGTTAATAGCTTAAGAAATGCCCCAAATTCTAACCAATGACTCACTTTAGGTCAACAGGAGCAGAGGACTAATGAAGCTTCCCCTGACGCATGGGAGTCTCACTACTGCTCTGTTTCCTTGGAAATCTGAGGTAAGAATGCGTACAACAGTCATCTTGCTTCCAAGGCAAGCTGACTTCATCTGATAAGGAACTACAGATAACCTGCAGGTACCTAATGGAGGCGCTAAAGCTGCGCTTCTAGCACCTCTCCTATCCAGGCAGCCTTCTCAGGGCCTCTGGGTGCCTGGAAAGACAGCAGTCCTGGAGAGCTCGAGCCCTGGGGAGCACGAGCCGGGTCACAGCACTCTCAACTCTCAAGCAGCTAAGACTGTCCCTGAGTCACTCTCAGGAACACAACAGTGCCTACAATAATTTTCTCAAACATAAAACTATCACCTAACAACTTGATACACAGAAATAGGAATTCCTGTGAGAGTCTGGAAATGGGGCGCTACACTGGTGATCACCACAGGTCTCCTTTGACTTGGTAAATAAACAGGCTTCCTAGAAAGAAAAGAAGAAAACTTTACCATACCTCTCAGTTCCAGTGCAGGGACCCACAAGAGAACTGTACCGGCCCTTGGTCATGATGGCTGCACACCAAGCCACCACCATTCCCATCGAAGCGTGTATGAAGGAGTGTGTGAGCTGCTGGGGGTGAAGGATCCGCGCTATCAGGGCCAGTCGGGAGCCGGGTATGGAGGGCACCACTGCGGAGAGCACAGCACAGCTTTCTAAGTGTGCACCTGAGGTTGAGGAGAGCCTTCCCTCGCCATCCACACCAACCAAGGGGAATCCAACAGAAAACTCAAGCTAATGACCCCGACTTTAAAACTCTTGAAAATAAAGAAATACATATACAGGAAAAACTAGGGACTCAGATAGGGCCTTGAAGGGACATAATTAACACTTTAGCTTCCTTGTTTCTGTTCATTTGTCTTATAGAGAGGGTTCATGTTGGCCAGGCTGGCCTTGAACTGACTGTACATGGAGGATGTATCTGAACTACTGATATTCTCCTGTCTCTGTCTCCTAAATACAGATGTGTCCCCACACAACTGGCCTTTTCATTCCCCGATAATTAATATAATGCCAACTCTGATGTTTTCCTAAGTAACATAAAGTAATTTAGAAGATAGCTCCAAACCGCCTTTATTCAACATCTGAGATTCATTAAGAGTCCATCTGTGAAAAATAAGCCACAGAGACATAAATCACAATAATTAATATCAAATGCTTGTAGAGTTATCACAAATGTGTGTGCCACTACACCCACCTCTGAATAGGTATTTTCATTACATTAAGTCATTTATTTGCAGGACAGTATGTGCAGAGGTTAGAGCTGGTTCTCCTTAACCCCCTGAGCCTCATACTAGCTCCTAGTAGTATTATTATCCATACAGGTAAGTTTTAGGACCTCCCCAACAATACAAAAAAGTTCTTTGGAATGAAGTGGTGAACAGCTGCGGGAAAGGAGTGAAGGGTGTCTGTGCCTGAGACCCGCCGGCCCAAGACTCCCGACACAGACACCTAACAACCGTCTTTAGTACACCCAAGGAAAAGCAATGGCAGTGAGGGCAACAGCCAGGTGTGGGAAGAGGTCAAATACTTGGCATTTTAGGAAAGAAGTGGCTAACACCTCCTCTTCCCCACCAAAAATGCCCCTGAAGCCAATTATGTGACTGACTTCCTAATGTGACAAACCCTGCCATGTCCCTCAATGTTCTTTCAAGCTCCATCTTCTCTCTAGAAAAATCATTTCTCTTTTTTGTCTGCTTAATACAACTTTTCCTTCAAAGTCCAAGCAGCCAGCAGCTCCTCAGGGAAGCCGCCACATAGGTCAAAGGCGCCCCTCCTCCCATCCGCCCTCAGCCCTGCCCAGTGTACACTGCACAAATCTTCAGGGGCAGGCTGGGAAGACAGGATACATGGCACAAGGTGCACACGCAGGGCCTGCTCCTACAGGATGAGCCAAGTGACCAGTGAGGCTTTAAAAACACCAGTGTACGCCTTTAATCCCGGCACTCAGGAGGCAGAGGCAAACTCAAACACTCTGACTTTGAAGCCAGCCTGGTCTACAGAGTGAATTCTAAGACAACCAGGCCTACATAAAGAAAACAGGTCTCAAAATATAAAAATAAAGTAAAATAAAAATGCTAACTTGCGCGCCCTCACCTGGCCCTACACAGAAGGCCCGGGAGCACAGGAGAGAGGGAAGGCCATGAGCCAAGGAGCTCTGAACAGGGCCAACCAGACAGAGGCCTAGCCACCAAGAAGGCAGAGAAAAACGATGCCTGTTACAATGTCCACTAGGGACTTAAAATTTTACATACTATTTTCTTTTAATACTAAAGAGTTTAAAGATGTTACAACAAAAAATATGTTAATAGAATACATGAATAAGTAAGTAAGTAATCAGAAAAACCCTAAGTGACCAGCTGAGGAATCTGAAAAGGCAGGAAAGGAAGCAATGGAGTGGGAACTGCTCTGGGATCCAGGATGCTCCCAAGGAAAAGCCTGTTTTTCTTTAAATTAAATATTATAAAACCACAGACTCTGTTACTTGGGGAAAGAAAAAAATAAATCAACACCCACAAATGCAGTGGCATATGCTTGCAATCTCAGTGCCCAGGAGGCTGAGGCAGGAGAATTATAACCTTGAGGTTAGGGCTAGAGAGATGGTTCAGTGGTTAAGAGCATTGACTACTCTTCCAGAGGTCCTGAGTTCAATTCCCAGCAACCACATGGTGGCTCACGACCTCTGTAATGGGATCTGATGCCCTCTTCTAGTGTGACTGAAAACAGCTACAGTGTATTCATATACATAAAATAAATAAATCTTAAAAAAAAAAAAAACCTTGAGGTTAGCCCAGATGCAGTTCCCTTACCTTACAAGGAATTATCTAATAATTCATTTGCTAACTCACAGCTTTAACACTAGCTGTGAACTACTAAAAGGTTTACATTTATTTTTTTCATTGTGGCAAAATATAAAATAAAATTATCCTTTTTAAGTGCATAGTTCTGAGGCAGGAGGACAGTCACACTGCTGGCAAGTCGCCCCTCCCCTCCTAGCCCCTTTTTCCTACCTTTATGACTTGACCTCTCTATGTACCCAGTTTCCCCGTAAGCAGACTCATAACCATCTATCAAGAAGGGTCCCAATGTCTCTTCACAAGAGAAACACCAAAACAATTGTAAGTAACTGAAAGGCTAACAGAATACAGCTATGCGCATGTTCTTCGATTCTGCCTAGGTAAGATGAATTTTTGTTGTTGTTGTTTTGTTTTGTTTGAGACAAAGTCTACCATTGACCTAGGCTAACTACCTAACTTGCTACATGGCGGAAGCTGGCCTCAAACGTAAGGTGACCCTCCTTCAAACCTACTCAGTGCTAGGATCACTGGCATGTGCCGCCACACCTGATACTCAAACTTTTAAAAAGATTAAAATTCTGAAACCTACCTGTATAGAACTCCACATTGAAAATACTTATAATTATAACGACCACTGCCAGCAGCAGGAGGTAAGAGATCACTTGGGAACTACAGAAGTCATTGAAAGAATCTAAGACACAAGAGAAAGGAGTTAGTGACGCTCATTCAGGCTTTCAGTCTCCTCAGCACAGTGCAAGGTGAGTGTGAAATACAACTATGGTGTTTTTAACTTCATTTATGTGTATATGCAGATGTATCTGCTGTACACAGCAGAGGACTGAGAGGGGACTCATACCTGGCTTGTTCTGGGAGTGTTGAGATCCAAGCCCGGGTCCCCACACTTAAGATAGCAAACATCCTTAACCACTGAGCCATCTCAACAGATTCCACAACTATGATTTTAACTTTTGAAGTCTGTCTTTTTTTTTTTTTTTTTTTAAGAATTTCCTTGTATGCTGCTGTCAGGTCCAATAGGACATCAACACAAAAACTCCAAAGTGAGTTATTCAGACTTTGTTTTGGGTACTCAGAAATGGCATTAGAATTTCTTTTAAATAACGCAGATGTTACTAACAGAGAAAATACAACCATATGCAAACATTTCATCATATGAAAGCTACTATAGTAACATACCAAGTTTCTTTTCAAAATGTAAACACTATTTTTAAACTTTATGTAGTAAATACAATTAGTGCCTACAGCTAAGTAAAAGTAACGTGGGAACTGTATTTCATCAGTCCTCCAACAACAAAAACCAATGAGGTTCCCCTGAAAACTAAAACACTCAGAAACCAACATGTTTCCAGGTTTAAACTATGTGTACGTCACTACCTAAAAATATGAACAAAAGAAAGAGACATAAAAGCCGGGCGGTGGTGGCGCACGCCCTCAGCTCTTGGGATGCACAGGCAGGCGGATTTCTGAGTTCGAGGCCAGCCTGGTCTACAGAGTGAGTTCCAGGACAGCCAGGGCTACACAGAGAAACCCTGGGGGAGGGGGAGAAGAGACATAAGACATGTTGGCTGAGTAGACTCACTTAATAATGAAAGCAATTATTTTCAAAGTAGAATTCAGAAACCAAAATTAATCACAGATTTCCTAGGCCTCCTACAATTAATCATCTGCCATCTCTGCATTGACTGACAGGTTAATCTCATCAGTCCTGCATGGCTCAGCAAAGATGACACATCAGCTAAAGCAGGGCTGTAGTGCTTGGTAGCAATATTCGGTCAAACAACAACAACAAACTCTAACTCCTTGATAACCTATACTTTCTTATAAGAAAAATAAAGGAATATACTATTGAGGAAAAAAATTCCCAGCCGGGCGGTGGTGGCGCACGCCTGTGATCCCAGCGCTCTGGGAGGCAGAGGCAGGTGGATTTCAGAGTCAGAGGCCAGCCTGGTCTACAGAGTGAGTTCCAGGACAGCCAGGGCTATACAGAGAAACCCTGTCTCAAAAAAAAAAAAACCAAATCCAAAAAAAATTTTAAAAAAATTTTAAAATTCCCAAAGTAATTTGTTTTTTAATCTTAGGGAATATTTTCAAGACTTCAAAACCTATTCTGTATCTTTATGCCTTTTTAATTTTTTTTTCAATTATCTATTAGATCATACTGTGGGTAAACAAAATCTGAAGACAGAGATTTTCAGTTTCTCACTACCTGGACGCTGTGAACAGATCATCTTAACCTGAACCTTAGTATTACATCTACAAAGCAAATATAATAGCACCTTATTAAATGGTATTATAGGAAACAGATAATATACATAAGGTACTCAGGGCCTGGTACACAGTAATGGCTACCACTGACATAAGACAACAACTATGGGGGCTGGAAAGATGACTCAGCTGTTAAGAGCACTGATTGCTCTTCTGAAGATCCTGAGTTCAAATCCCAACAACTACACGGTGGCTCACAGTCCTCTGTAAAGAGATCTGACTGACGCCCTCTTCTGGTGTGTCTGAAGACAGCTACAGTGTACTTACATATAATTATAAATAAATCTTTGGGCTGGAGAGAGCTGGGCAGGAGTGAGCAGAGGTGCTGAGTTCAATTCCCAGCAACCACATGATGGCTCACCACCATCTGTACAGCTCATATAGTACATACAGTGCACTCATATGTTTCAGTGAAGTCATGGATGTTAATTACTTTTGTGTGAGCGTGCCACACAAGGCCACAGGGACACTAGCTCTCTTCCTCTGTGGCTCTCCATCTTGTTTGCTGAGCTAGGGCCTCTCACTGAACCTGGAGCACAGCAGCCAGCTGGCCGGCCAGTGAGCCCCAGCACAACACTGGAGTTATGACACACTTCACTCAGTTGGCTTGTGTGTGCTGTGAATCTAAATGCAGGTCCTCAAACGCAAGCAGCAAGCACTTTACCCTCTCAGCATCTTTCCAGCTCTTGAACATCATAATTTCATTTTTACATCCAAAGATTCCAATAAACATTCAGCCTCCTTCCATCTTCTCTTCCTCAGCAAACTTTATAGTAAGTCTTCCCTGACATTCTTTATTTTTTTAAGATTTAATTATTATTATATGTGTGTACACTGTAGCTGTCTTCAGACACACCAGAAGAGGGCGTCAGATCTCATTACAGATGGTTGTGAGCCACCATGTGGTTGCTGGGATTTGAACTCAGGACCTCTGGAAGAGCAGTCAGTGCTCTTACCCAATAAGCCATCTCTCCAGCCCCGACATTCTTTATTTTTTGGACTCTCTTATCTTTGATGGCTACAATATAATAAAGTGTTCCTTAAACAATTGTTTAGCTTTTGCTTGTTGCTTTTGAAATAGTTCCTCTATATGTATCCCAGGCCAGCCAGGAACTCCAGAGCCTCCTGTTACAGTCTCCTAGAGCTGGATATAGAAATGTGTTACTACAACTGGCTAGCTTAGACATTTTTTTTTTTTTAAATATGGGTCACAATTTCCATCTACAATTTTAAATGGACAGGGAAAGGAGAAAAGAAGGGTGGGGGGAACCTGGGACTGGAGAGATGGCCCAGTAGATGGCTCTTCCAAAGGACCTGGGTTCAGTCCCAGCACCCACATGGTGGCTCAACTATCAGCAACTCTTTCAGGGGAATCCATAGGCACCAGGCATGCACATGATGAACATACATATACGCAAATTAAATATTTATACATACATAATTTTGTACATACAGAAAAATAAAAATTAGCCGTCTTTTCTTAAGGAAAAGACAAAAGGACAAATATTTGTGTGGCTCCCTTTTCTCTTTTACTATGTATCTAGGGTCTTACTATATGCACCCAGATTGGTCTTGAACTCAGAGGTCGTCCTGCTTCTGACTACCGTGACACTGGACCATGCCATCTCACCTAGCTGTTTATGTAGTCTTCTAATGATCTGTCCTGTTAATCCCTGACACACTTACTAATTTTGTAGAACAAAAATGGCAGTTCTGTGAGTGCAAAAATGCAGGGAGTGAGTGACTTTATAGAATGTCAAAGGGAATGCTTTAATGTCAGTACGGACAGTAATTGAAAATCACCACTTACCTGACAGCCACTGTATAGGGTGAAATAGATCGATGCCGCTGAAGACTATAAAGGCTGCGGTGCACACGGGCAGAAGCAGTACTGACCAAACGATGCTGGTAACTATCCTCCAACCCAAAACCTAACATTAAACACAACTGCTCAGTCATGAAGTCAGTTATTCTAACTAGTCATGCAAATTCTGCTTCTTCGTTTGGGCTATTAACATTAACTACTATTTGCATTCGAAAAAGATTCTTTACTTCTCTCTTTGCGCCGCCCCGCGACAGCCCCCCCTCCCGCCCGCATCTCCCTCCCAAACACAGAATGGATGCAGGGAAGTGAGATCTCCTTAGCAGAAGCCCGGAGTAAGCAATCTTAAATAAACCAAGGATACCTACTCGGTTTAGCGTCTCCCCCAACCCCAGCGCCGGCTAAGGCCACATTCCTTCAACACAGAGCACCCCTTCCCGTTTCCCATCCCAAGGAATCTAGCCATTTATTACACAGCAGCTCGAATCACTAACCTTTTGCTCTACATCTTTTTCTACCCTGTCCAAATTTCCATTCAGGTCATCCCACCCACGCTGACAAACTTCCACTTTGGACTCCAGCTCAACACCCCAGATCTAACTTCCACTCAGTGACGCCCACACACCCATGCACCCAATCCCGAGGCGGTCAGGTTTCTATGCGCTATTCCTAAACCGTCCCAAGACAGGTCCCTTTTAGCCGAGCGCGCAGGCACCGCCAGAGTCTGGCCGCTCCACCAGGGAGGCAGCGAGCGCCACGGCACGCTAACTCACGCGCCAAAGGATGTCCCGCGGCGACCCGCCGGCGCAGGGCCCGCTCGCAGCCGTGGCCATGGAGATGGCGGCCCCAGCTCCCAAGCGTGCCGGGGACAGAGTGCCCGCCCGCCACCACTGTTCAAAGGCAGGAAGGCCCCGGGAGGACCCAGCTGGGGCTGCCCGGAACGCTGCCTGGGCAGAGTCCTGCAAAGCCGCCAGACCATCTCTCCTCAGCTTCGCCTGAACAGACTCAACCGGCCAGAACTTCCCCGTAGCCACATGCCCCCAGGTGGGCTGTGACTCAAGGAACCGTCCTCTGGAGTCCAAAAAGTCCTTCCGAAGCAGGGTCCACCGGGGCGTCAAAAACAAAGGGCGACGGTGCTGCATGCTGGGAACTGTAGTCTCGACGACCCCCTGAGAACCAAGGGGAGGAGGAGCGTTGCATTCTGGAACTTGGAGTTCCAAAATACAGGCTCGCGGTGTAACGTGAAGCGTGCTGGGGTGTCCTAGAACTGGAGTTTGAGTTGTTAGCTGCTGGTGGTTCCTGGGAATTGAACCAGGATACTCTAGAGGAGCAACCGGTGCTCTTGCGGGATGACACATCTCTCCAGCCCCTCCCGTTCTTTTCTTCTCTTTCTTTCTTTCCTTTTTTTTTTTAAACTAAAACTGTAATAGCCACTGGGAGTGAGGAAGGATGTTACACAGAACTGAAAATGTGATTTTTTTTTTCTTTTCAGAATGACATCTTTCTAAAAGTGAAATCATGGGATACTGAAGCCGTTTTAATACTTAGTAACTTCACTTAATTCCTTTAATTAAAAATGGGTGTTTTGCCGGGTAGTGGTGGCGTATGCCTTTGCCGGGTAGTGGTGGCGTATGCCTTTAATCCCAGCACTTGGGAGGCAGAGGCAGGCGGATTTCTGAGTTTGAGGCGAGCCTGGTCTACAGAGTGAGTTCCAGGACGGACAGAGCTACACAAAGAAACCCTGTCTCAAAAAACAAAAACAAACAAAAAACAAAAACAAAAAACAAAAAAACCCAAAACAAACAAAAAAGTATGGAGGGAAGTCAGTGCCGCAGGCAGTACATGGGCTTTGTTCACTGTAGACCTCTTTCAACTTGGTTGCGTGCTTGAATGGCCCACTGGATTAAGGTTGAAAAAAATAAAACACAACATCCTGTCGCTAGGGTGAAGATGTGAATACTATGCTATAAGGCAACCTTTGACAGCTGGGGTTGACTGAATGCTTTACTGATGTGTACCAAACCCTAGGTTTGATCTACAGCACCTCCCAAAACATGGCAGCACTCAAGAAATCAGGGCATGAGGATATAAAGCTCAAAGCCATCCTCAGCTAGTGAGTTTGAGACTAGTCTGGAATATGTGAAACAGCTGTCTCCAAAAAGAAGATTCTCATAGGTGGAGAGGTAGCTCAGCCAGCAAAGCACTTGCTTCATAAGCATGAAGACCAGCGTTCAGTACCCGGACTCCAGGTGGAAAACCTGAAGATAGTGCTGGGCAGGTGCTGGGCAGGCGTTGGGCAGGCGCTGGGCAGGTGCTGAGCAAGCGTTGGGCAGGCGTTGGGCAGGTGCTGGGCAGGTGTTGGGCAGGCGCTGGGCAGGTGTTGAGCAGGTGCTGGGCAGGTGCTGGGCAGGTGTTGGACAGGCGCTGGTCAGGTGTTGAGCAGGTGCTGGGCAGGTGTTGAGCAGGTGCTGGGCAGGTGTTGGACAGGCGCTGGGCAGGTGTTGGGCAGGTGCTGGGCAGGTGCTGAGCAAGCGTTGGGCAGGCGTTGGGCAGTTGCTGGGCAGGTGCTGAGCAAGCGTTGGGCAGGCATTGGGCAGGTGTTGGGCAGTCACTGGGCAGTTGCTGGGCAGGTGCTGGGCAGGCGCTGGGCAGGCGCTGGGCAGGTGTTGGGCAGTCACTGGGCAGGCATTGGGCAGTTGCTGGGCAGGTGCTGGGCAGGTGCTGGGCAGGTGCTGGGCAGGTGCTGGGCAGGTGCTGGGCAGGTGCTGGGCAGGTGTTGGGCAGGCGTTGGGCAGTTGCTGGGCAGGTGCTGGGCAGGCACTGGGCAGGTGCTGGGCAGGTGTTGGGCAGTCACTGGGCAGGCGCTGGGCAGGCGTTGGGCAGGTGTTGGGCAGGCGTTGGGCAGTCGCTGGGCAGGTGCTGGGCAGACATTGGGCAGGTGCTAGGCAGGCGTTGGGCAGGCGCTGGGCAGGCACTGGGCAGGTGCTGGTAAGGTGGGGATAGGGAGCCAAGCCTACTCTGATCTGTAGGCCACTGAGAGAAACAAGGTGGAGGAGCCCAAGGAGCAACACACGAAGTAGACTTGTGGCTTCCACACCCACGTGCACAAATGTATGCGCGCGCGCGCGCACACACACACACACACACACACACACATGCACACATACACACAGCTTCTCACTGGTACAAATCCCCCTCTCTAATTGTTGCATGGCAATTTTGTCTGATTTTGGTCCTTTTTTTGGGAGGGGGGACGGATTTCTTGTAGCCCTGACTGTCCTGAAACTCACTTTGTAGACTAGGCTGGCCATAAACTCACAGAGATCAGCCTGTCTCTGCCTCTGCTGGATAAAAGCCATTCGCCACCACAGCTTTAGTCTTTTCCTCTTAATCCCTTTCTCTATTCACCTGCCAGGACTCAGGGTGTGGTTGGGGACTAGAGCCATACTGCACCACAGGAAGAGGGTCACAACTGTGGAAAAATAAGCCACGGAGCTTAAAGGAAACCGGCATTTAATGCAACCACAGCAATCCTAAGGAACTCCCCTTCACCTCCTCAGTTAATTTACACAGGAAAGATGAAGTCTTCTGGATCAAGACTGTTTACGTTTTATAGAATTTCTCACATTGTTTGCTTTGCTTGGACTTGTGAGGCAGGGTCTTGCTGTTAGTCCAGAATGGCCTCAGCTTACCTCGGTGCTAGAAGTCCAGGCCTGAACACGGTGCCCTGCTTATTACAGTCTTAAGTCATCTGATTACCCTTTTTGTCTGACTCTGTCTTGATGTTTATTGTTTCCAGAGGGCTCGTCGCATTAACAAAAGCCCAAGAATGCTTATTAAGTTGACAAAATGAGGAAGACAAAAGAAATTAAGTATATCAGTGAATGTGCATCCGAATGACTTTTGATATCTAGTTTAAAGAAATGTGTAATGTGGAAAACTGTCCAAAGTGTTGGAAGGCTCAAAGAGAACAGTGGGCAAAGGACAGATGGCAGGGGCGAGTGGCAGAGCTACAGCCCACACAGAGGGAGCCACTGCTTCCCAGCACACATCCACAGAGACGGAGACCACGTCCTGGGCCGGGCCGGGCGGGCAGCAGAGGGAGAAGAGGGGGTGCTCCTGCTCCCACAGCTATCGGGCAGAAACGGAGGAGCTAGTCCCCTGAAGCGGTTAAAATGACCACAAGTGCCCACCCCATGCAGCCGCTGTGTGAGCTCCAGTTTCCTTGCCAATAGTGAGACCATTCCTAAGCTGTTGTATTGAATGAGGTTTTGCTCAGAAATTATCTGGTACATTATAGGAAGTTACAGGCTCTTGGTCAGGTAACCATGTTGTAACTAACTCCCTAGCCACTCAGAAGCTGTTACGTCACTTCCTCTTTCCCTGCCAGTGAAAACTAAACAGGAATTCAGAAAATGTTCCCGAGACACATGAAACTGTTCCTCCTCCCCCACAACACCCCCCCCAAAAAACAGAATAAGATTAACTAACATGTGATGTGAATGAATCAATACTGCTGTGTGTTACAAAAACTCAGTAATTATAGAATTTAGAGAAAAATAAAAAATAAATCACAAATGGGAGTTGAACTAGAAGGAATTCAAGGGCTAAAGAACACAGCAGCAAAGGATTTTTGGTTATAAAAAAATAAAGCAAAAAGGACTTTTAAAAAGTGACTGACAGCTGGGCAGTAGTGGTGCACGCCTGTATTCCCAGCACTCAGGAGGCAGAGGCAGGCGGATTTCTGAGTTCGAGGCCAGCCTGGTCTACAGAGTGAGCTCCAGGACAGCCAGGGCTACACAGAGAAACCCTGTCTCGAGGAAAAAAAAAAAAAGTGACTGACGAGACTGGAAGGGTGGCTTGGCCATTAAAGGGCAGGCTGAAACCAAAAATATAAAGTGACTAATAGAAAAAAAACAAAAAACAAAGTGCCTAGGAGAGGGCAGAGAGACGGCTCAGCGCTCAGCGTGACAAGCACTGGCTGCTCTTCCAGAGGACCATAGTTTGAGTCCCAGCAGTTATGTAAATATGACGGCTCAGGACCAACTGTAACTCCGGCTCCAGGGGGTCCAACGCCCTCTTCTGGCCTCTAACGCCACTGTGCACACGTGGTACCCAGACATACTTGCAGGAAAAAAATGTATCTATAAATAAATAACTAATCTTTAGAGAAGACTGTATTAAAAATAAATAAAAGTGGCCAACAGAGACGTTAGGCAAAGAAGCTCCTGGAAATCCCGGACCCTCAGGTTAAACCACCTAACCACACACAGAAATGCACGGATTTCTTTTTTGTTTTAAAATTGCTCTAGTATTTTTTAAATATTAAAAAAAATTAAATCATCCATTTCAAATTCAATTGTATAGATTTTTATATTTTATAACTAGTAAAAATAAACAGGCTTGGGGTGCTAAACAACCCTCCGGTCTGCCCATCTGGTTAGCTTCAGGCTCAGTCGTTCCTGGAGAGAAGGCTGCTAGCTCTTACTATATTTACTTATTTACATCTCATGTACATTGGTGTTTTGCCTACATATATGAGGGTGTCAGACCTCTCATTGTTGGGCTCCCAGGGTCCCACTTAAGGTGCTAATAATAAGGACACAGAGACATCTGTAGAGTCTGAGGCTGTTGGCCTTTTTGCTGGGGCAGTCTCAGCTAGCCCATCTACCTAACCTAGGCAGTTTCTCTGCCACCGCCTCTCTCCCGTGTGGCTCTCACTGCTCTAGCTGCAGCGCCATCATCTCCCTTCAGTCTAAGCCTCCTCAGTCTAAGCCCCAGCTCCAGCAGCCAGCTCTTTATTATGTAAAAGGCCACACTCCCTGGCAGTGAGGTCAGCAGTATATGACCTTCACCAAAGCATCTAGCCTTTTCTTTGTGCAAAGGCAAGGAAGTGACATTTATATATCCTGCTAGCCTGCACAGCAATTAACAATTGAGAACATAGGGAAGACGTCTGATTCAATCTGTGGGTGCTTTCCTAACATCCCCTAGACCTGGAGTTACTTTGTGAGCTGCCATGAAGGCTCTGGGAATTGAACCTGGGTCCTCTGAAAGAGCAGTCAGTGCTCTTAACCACTGAACCAACTCTCCAGCCCAGGCTATACACCTCATCTCTAATTCACTCTTGACAGAATGAAATTAGCCTTTGCAAGAGGACAATGAGAGACATTTGCTTTGAAGGATAGCTCCCTGGATATCCAGCATCTCTTGTACAACCTCATTTATTGAATGGGGCAAGAAAAGGAATTTGAAACACAAGGGTGAGATTTTCCTGTGGTGTAGGGACGCATATCTCAGGATAAGAGCAGGCCACTGTTCTAAAGACCCAATCCCAGGCCTTGGCAAAGACTTGGAAAAGTTCAGTCCATTAGTAGACAAGCTCAGGCTCCTCCCTCTTCCCCAGGGGACAGGGGACCATGTGTTTCACAGGGGTCAGAACTCTGGAGAAACCAATGCTGAGAGAATCATGGGGAAGCCCACGTAGGATGAGCAACCCTACAATCCAGGCACACACAGAGTTTCACCCTGCACAGATTTTCTACACTGCACAGATTTTCTACAAAGGTAGATTTAAGCCTATGGCACAGATGGTCAAATGAAACCCCGAAAGTCAAGAGCACCAAAGCTTCCCATCTGGACACTCGGGCGTGTACAAGGCTTTGGAGTGAAGAGGGGGGAGACCCCAGAGCCCTGTGAAAAGCAAGAATCTGAACAAGTCGATCAGCCTCAGTGTTGAGTGACTCAGCTGTAAAAGAGGACACTACTGTATACTATTTATTCCCACCAACATATTGAAACTGAGACCAGGGGGCTGGAGAGATGGCACAGGGGTTAAGAGCACTAACTGCTCTTCCAGAGGTCCTGAGTTCAATTCCCAGCAACCACGTGGTGGCTCACAGCCATCTGTAATGGGATCTGATGCCCTTTTCTGGTGTGTCCGACGAAAGCTACCATGTACTCATATAAATAAATAAGCCTTTTAAAAAAAAACAACAACTGACTCCTGAGTGTTCACTCACTATATGAGCTCCTGTGAGCGGGAGCGCCGTGCACATTTACAGCCAGCAGATCTCATCACACTGTGAGATGCTCCAGAGATCTTTTGCTCCGACACAGTGACCAACAAGGTTTTAGAACCAGTTGTACCCCTGCCTCAGTACCTGAGCGATGGAATGAACCATTCCCCCATTGACTCGGGATGAATATGTAATATGAATAAGAAATACAACACTGGTGTTTTAGGTTGGAACTCTGGATTTGATGGAAGACATAATATACTACCCTCTCACACAGCACAAATTCCGAACACTCTGCTGGGAGCCAGGCTGCTACCAAGGCTTTCTCAGAGGCCCCGAGGAAAGGACAAATAGAAGCAGATCTAGATCTGTGTCCTTGTCCGGGGCAGACTTGGCAAACTCCAGCCTGGGACTGGGGATAGGGCTTTGAAGGAAATGGATTTTGGTTCCTGGGAACCTGGCTTTTTTTCCGTGAAGAGACCAGAGCTATTAACCCCAAGGCCACTGTGCTCTGTCCATGATGTAACACTACTTACTAGCTGCCTGCTGACTTTATTTCACTGTATGATAGCTTTCTGCTGACTCTGTCCCATCCTCCCCAACCCCCCAAACTGTATATAAGGTGCTTTATTTCTTATTGAACTTGCTGGGAATAAGACATAGCTTATGGAAGACCTCCTGATCCTGAACTTTCCTATCTCTTCAGTGTCTGATTCCCAGTCCTCCCTCTCGGGAACCTGTCACTGAACAGCAGCCTGCTGGTCCAGGACCATGAAAACCCTGTTGTCTATACCACTTGTAATCCACCAGCACCCGCTAAGCGAAGAGCAGAGCTAGGCAGAGAATAAGCACTGAGATGCTTCTGGCTGTTACTGAAGATTTGTGTTTAGCCACTCTCTGTCCTCATGAATATTCAACCAGTATGTCTGGAAGAACTGGTTACTAGTGTTCTGCTTACATGTTGTTCTTGGGCATTGGACTAAGACGGGAAGCAGAGGTCTAAGGAACTGACATTATGGGCTGGAGAGATGCTTAGTGGTTAAGAGCACTGACTACTCTTCTGGAGGACCTGGGTTCAATTCCCAGCACCCACATAGAGGCTCACAACTGGTTTGTAACTCCAGTTCCAGGGGATCCAACACCCTCTTGTGACCTCTGAGGGCACCAGGCACACACAGTGTACAGACATTCACATAGGCAAGATTCATTCATACACAGAAAACTCAAATTAAAGATACTAAAACTTACCTTTTTTTTTTTAATATTTTTATTTATTGTATGTATGTGAGTACACTGTCACTGTCTTCAGACACACCAGAAGAGGGCATCGGATCCCATTACAGATGGTTGTGAGCCACCATGTGGTTGCTAGGATTTGAACTCAGGACCTCTGGAAGAGCAGTCAGTGCTCTTAACCGCTGAGCCATCTCTCTAGTCCCCAAAACTTACCTGTTTATAGACTAATCCCCATGGACCCCTTACTGTCCCCTAAACATGTTGTTTTCTGTTCTTATGCCTCTGCTCACGGTGGACTCTACCACCAAATCCCTTTATGACTCTGCTGAAGGTGAACTCTACTAGGAAATCCCATGCTTTCAACAGTGTACATGGGATTCATCTGTAATCACAGTACTTGCTGAGGCACAGATTTAAAACTAGCCTGGGCTACATAGCAAGGTGCTGCCTCAAAGAAATAAATCAAAACAAAAATCCATTCATCTTATAAGATTATGTCAAAGTGTTTATTTCTTTTTATAGATTTATTTCTTTCTTTTACGTATGTGAGTACACTGTCATTGACTTCAGACACACCAGAAGAGGGCATCAGATTCCACTACAGATGGCTGTGAGCCACCATGTGGTTGCTGGGAATTGAACTCAGGACCTCTGGAAGAGCAGTCAGTGCTTTTAACGGCTGAGCCAGCTCTCCAGCCTCTAAGTGTTTACTTCTGTGAGGGTTTCCCCAGGTACAAAGTGTGTCCTGTGTATACACTGTTATGGGGTTAGGAGATTAACTGGGCATCCCCACCCTCACCTTTCATCCCCAGTTGGTTTCTGTCACTGTGATGGTCAGTACGCAGAAGAATGAGCTGAAGGACACAGGCTAAGCATCATCTGCACTTTACTTCAGGGCTGGGCTTTCAGGGCCTCGCATATTTGAGGCAAGTGTTCTATCCTGGGGCTGACACCCCAGACCAACACTTAATTCTTCTTAAATGGGTGAGGAGGCTTCAGTGCGAGGACACTCAGTTTGGCTCTGCTGATGCTGGCCCTGCTGATGCTGGCCCTTCTGCTTTCCAGTAGTGGATGCTGTGTCCAGAAGAGCCACACCCCAACAGTTAGAGAGCTGAAAAAGAAAAAGTGAGGTTCAAGAGAAAGATCCCGGAGCTAAGAAGCAGAAAGGATCTTCAGCTTCAGTCCCAAGGCTGCCTGCCGCCCCCACGCCACTTATTCTCAATGCAGAACATTAGGGCATGGCAATGCCTAAGGTTTTCTTCTACTTTCCTGGAAATGCAGTTGACCTTCTCTGACCCAGACCCCCCAAGATTTGCTCACCAACCCACTTCTATTAAGGCAGAAGCATGATAAGATACAGAGGGACTCAAAAAGATCTGAGACTAAGGAGATGGCCCGATGGATAAAGTGACTGCCACACACCGTGAGGATTGGAGTTCAGATCTCCAGAACCTGCACAAAAGCCATGTGGATGCGGTGACCCAGTGCCCAGCAGGAAGAAATAAGGGACAGACCCAGGGCAAGCCAGCTAGGGAACAAGCCAAATCAGTGAGCTCCAGATTCAGCGGGAGACCTGGCTTCAGTAAATAAGGTGGAAAATGATAGAAGACACCTGAGTTCAGGCCCTGGCCTCTGCATGCCTATACATGTATACAAACACCCCCACCCCCACATGTGAACACACATACACACAAATACAATGAAAAAGATCTGGGAACTTGTTAGAGGGAAGCTCCTTAGACTCAGACTGTTCTAAACCGCGATGAAAGGTTCCCTAGGGCAGGGAAGCTCCATGAAGACACAAGTACACAACTCAAAAGCTTCAGGAAATTCCTGAAACTGAGCAGATTTACCAGCCCCTCCCTCCCCAAGTTGACGGAAAGACTTGGGACTGTGGAGAAACACTCTCAGACCAGCTGAGCGGCCTAGAAGAGACACTTCCAACCTGTCGAGCTGCCTGCCTGCCAAGTCGTGCTCACATGAGCTCCAGGTTTTCAGCTGTCTTGAGCTATGACTCATGGTGGGCCTCTGGTGATACTTATGGTGATGCAGTCGTCCATCTTTAAGTTGTTTCTGTTCCTGTAAGTAGCCCTTCACCCACACTTCCGTAAATAAACCCAACAAACACAGTAGTTCTCCGAGCTACACTTTGGAGGTATCATTTCTTTGATCTGTTGTTGGTTCCCTCTCTGGGGTGAGTAGACATTTTTTCATGTCTCCCAGGAATAGTGACACAAAACAGGCCTGGAAAGGTAACTGTGGTAGTTGAGACAAGAGGGTAAAGGGCATGAGGAAGGACACAAAGATTAAGGCAAATCATGGCAAACCAGGGAGCTTGGATTTTGAAAGTGGTATGGGTGGGCATGTTTTAAGATAGACCAGAGCCGGGCAGTGGTGGTGCACGCCTATAATCCCAGCACTCTGGGAGGCAGAGGCAGGCGGATTTCTGAGTTTGAGGCCAGCCTGGTCTACAGAGTGAGTTCCAGGACAGCTGGGGCTACACAGAGAAATCCTGTCTCGAAAAAACAAAAAAACAAAAACAAAAAAGCAAATCCACAAAAAAAAAAAATACTGGGATTGCACTTGCCTAGTGATATGATGTGGAGGGTTAGGGGAGGGATGTGTATTGGTTTTGGGATTTCTATCCTGGCCAGCTGTTTTAGTTCTTTATCTTGGTGCTGTAGGGAGGCACGGTTTATATTGGCTTACAGTTCTAGAGTATACAGTCCATCCTGGCAAGACAGGGATGGTGGCAAAAAGAGGTCTGGCAGGCTGTACTGCATCCTCAGGCAGGATGCTGGGAAAGAGGAAAGCTGGTACCCAGCTTGCTTTCTGCTTTCTATGCAGCCTAGGACCCCAACTCATGGAACAGTACTGCCCATGATGGGATAGTACTGCCCACTGGGACCCTAGTCTAGATAGTCAGGCAGGCCCAGAATTCTGTTTCCAAGGTGACTCTAAATCCCACCAAGCTGACAACCAAGATGAACCTTTACAGTGACTGAGGGGTAGGTTTCCTCCTCTACCTCCTCCTTTCCATCTGCGATTAAACCTAGAGCACTGTGTATGTAAGACAAGTCCTCAGCCCCTGAGCTATATCCCCAGACCTTTTTCCTCTTTAACTTCTCTCAATTTCTCGCAAAGTTGCCCAGGCTGTCTCTGACACTGGACTCCTCCTGCCTCCACTACCTGCGTAACTGGGATTACAGCCTGCTCCAGCAAGCCTGGTGACTGCGAAGCTTGGTTTTGTTTTCTTGATACTAGAGATGAAAGCCCAGACATATGAATGGATTTTTGTTTTGTCTGATTTTTTTGTTTTGTTTTGTTTTTGTGTCCTCCTACCCCCTGCCCAAGGCAAGGTCATAGCGCTGTGTAGCCTTGGCTGTCCTGGAACTTACTCTAGACCAGGCTGGCCTCAAACTCAAAGATCCACCTGCCTCTGCCTCTTGAGTGCCAGGATTAAAGGCGTGCTCTATGCTGTCTGGCCTCTGTGTATGGATTTCTTTTTTCTTTTTTGGTTTTTCAAGTGGATTTCTTAATCTTATTGAAGACCCACGTGCTAGGTTCTGTCACAGACCACAGGCACAATGATGAATAAGCTAGGTATGGTCTCGACTCTCAGGAAAGAGTGCCTAGCAGCAGCAGGAGCAGGACAGGGAAACTCATACAGCATCACTTAATTAATTATGACTATAAATGACTGAGACAGGCTGGAGAGATGGCTCAGCGGTTAAGAGCACAGACTGCTCTCCAAAGGTCCTGAGTTCAAATCCCAGCAACCACATGGTGGCTCACAACCATCTGTAATGAGATCTGATGCCCTCTTCTGGGGTTTCTGAAGACAGCTACAGTGTGTACTTATAGCAATAAACAAGTAAATCTAGAAAAAAAATGGTTTCTTTAAAAAATAAATAAATAAATAAATAAATAAATAAATAACTGACTGAGACAGGGCGCAGCAAGGACTCTGCCCTTGTACCAAGTCAGAGGTGAGTGAATGGCACTTCGATTTGTCACAGCAGAGAAGCACAC
Organism: Apodemus sylvaticus; assembly: GCF_947179515.1. Lineage (NCBI taxonomy): Eukaryota > Metazoa > Chordata > Mammalia > Rodentia > Muridae > Apodemus > Apodemus sylvaticus. Next base: position 122,782,344 of record NC_067474.1, on the reverse strand, counting down.
TGGGCCACTAGTCTCCCGGAGAACCACTTTAGCTTGGGAGGCGGCAAAGTTGAGGCATCTCACTGGGCATCGGTGAGAGAGGGAAAGGAGGGTTGGAGACAGCTGCACAGGAGAGGAGGGGATTCAAATGCACAGCCTTCTTCTCATATGAAGAGACCAAGCCTCCAAGGAGGGCTTCCCAGGCAGGGTGACGTTCAGTTGTGTATCCTGGACTAGACCACACAAGAGGCTGAGTCCAATCCACACCACCACTGCTAGCCTGCAGCGCTCCAGTCAGAGGTCTCCACAGAGTTGTCTCTTTAATTTAAAAGGGCTTTGACTGTGTTATGTGTGATATGAGTTAGAATGTAGAAGCCAGTGCTCTTAACTGCTGAGCGCTCTCTCTCCAGCACCATAAAAATAAATATTAAAAAAAAAGAAAAAGAAAAAAGAAAACAGTGAGTCAGGCAGTGGTGGCGCACACCTTTAATCCCAGCACTTGGGAGGCAGAGGTAGGTGAATCTCTGAGTTCAGGGCCACCCTGGTCTACAGAGTGAGTTCTAGGACAGCCAGGGCTACACAGAGAAACCCTGTCCTGAAAAACAACAAAAACAAAACAACAACAAAAAATGAAAAAAGAAGCAACTCTACCCCAATTCTGGGTGGGTGAACCAGTGGTTTTAACCAAGTTACTCACAGAAATATAGGCAGTGGACAGTCAGCTGTACCGTGGACAGAGACTCCTGTGAGCCGCTGTTGGGGGCTTGATAGTCTTTGGGAGGGTGGAGCCTTTTGAGTCCCACCCCCTCTCCACAAGGGAATGTTAACCAGTCCAACCTTATGAGGGTCTTGTGAGTACAGATAATTACAACTGTTCTGACTTCAAGACACTAACTGTCCTGTTCAGGCTGGAGGTCCACAGCTACCTGTTCAACCTTTCAGTCACCCCAGGTCCTCCGATCTACCTCAAAGAGGGAACGGAGAACAAAACTGAGAAAGCAGCACTCCAGAGACCGGGAAGGGATTTTCTAGCAGACCACCACGAGCATGTCTGGTGTGGAAAGGACAGGATACAGTGGGGGTTAGGGTGAGACCATGCAGGCTGGGGGACATACCGGGAGATCCATGGAGGATAGACCTGAGGAGGACTAGAAAGCAGCGAAGGGTGAATCCGACCGAAGCACACTGTATAATGTATACATTCTCAAGGAATTAGTCCAAATAGTATAAAATAGTAATTTATTTTCAAGAGAGGGCCTCACTATGTAGTTCTAGCTAGCACGGAACCTGCTATATAGACCAGGCTGGCCTTGAACCTGCAGATATCTGGCTGCCTCTGCCCCATAAATGCTTGGATTAAAGGCACATACCAACACACACACACACATACTCACATATGCACACTCATACATACACCCCATATTTTTAAAAATGGGAGGGGGACAGCTTGCAGTGTGAAGTCAAAGCTGATTTCCTGATAAAAGAACTAATGTATAGAAACCTGGGAAAATGGTTTGTACTTTAAACTTATGAAATAAGCATGCTTGGACCAGCAAGAGGGCCCTGAGGACAAGAGACTTGTCTTTATCCACTCCATTTCCAGAACCGACATGTAGAAGGAAAGAAGCAACTCCTTCAGGATATTCTCTGGCTTCCCACACTGTGCTATCTCACACAAATGTGCACACTCACACACACATACACATGTACATACTTACACACATACATACACATGCACACTCACACATGCATTCACGCGCGCACACACACACATACACACACACTCACACACTTACACATGCACAAATACACACTCACACACAAACAAATGCATACGCACATACACACACACCTACATGCACACATGTTCAAAAAGAATAAAAAGAAGTGCTCATGGCATGGGCCAGGAAGGATGACAGCTAATAAACACATGTGACCAGTCAGGAGGATTTTTCATACAAAGGCCTCTCCAGAAACCCTTTGTTCACCTCTTATTAAAGCCCTCGTCATAGTGCAGTCTGACTGTGTGCTAGCTGCTCCTCTCTGTACACTTGTACTTGTCACTGTCCGTGGGTGGTGCCTCAGCCTGGACATGGTCTTTCATACAATCCCACAAGCCAAAGCAAACCTTCGCACATAGCTTCTGGACCTTCCCAGGGTCTTGACACAGGAAAAGCAGCACTGAGGCCAGGTGACAAGGCACTGCACAAGAAAGGACAGATGCAGACCCTCTGCTCCCTGCTTCTGTAACTTATTTGGGGCAGCTTCCTGCTTACCAGTAATTCGAGGCTCCCCTAGGAGACCAGTGCTCCCGGGAGAGGAGAGGTTAATGTTCTCACCAGAGTCCATTCCGGCTGAGCAGTTCCCATGCACAGATTTATGCAGAAAGGTTACTGTTGAGATTCGGAGCCATTTTTCTTCACTGAAAGCTAGGAGCCCAGAGCTTACAGTAGAAGGCATAGCCAGCTCATAAATCCACGGTGCCGAGCCTCTGAACAGCCCCTCTTATTGGCAAAGCGACGGATGCTCTGCTGAGGAGGCCGCACAGAAGCTGTTCATCACTATCTCATTTGGAGACTTGACACCTAAATGGAGCCACCCCAGCTCACGGATCTGTGCACAGCCCAGAGGTGCCAGCTCTGTGCACACCAGATTGGAAATCTCTTCCCAGGCCCTGCACCAACTATCGGAAGGGCCACAGACCAGGAGTAGTGCACCCAGCTCCTTTGTACTAAAATGTAAAAATGCAAAATAAATAAATAAATAAATAAAAACCAAAAGCCTTAAGTCCCTGCTCAGGAGTTAGTCAACAGAGTCCTCAGGAGCTTGATGTTGGGCAGTCTGGGCCAAGGAGACGACAGTGGCTGCCTATGTTCACTCTGTCCCTCTCTCTAGCTGGACTCGGTGTCTTCTCAGAGATGCTTGCCTCTGAGGTATCACCGTGTCCCACTGAACAGCCCAGACTGTCCCCTTCTCTAAGCCATGAGAAGAGGACAGCTCTTTCGGGACTGAATAACTAGTTCTTGTACTGACTGTCAGAACCCAATCCAAGCCAGAACCTCCCGTGAAGCCTGCGTCACCTCCTCCTGTACCCTACAGGGCTCGGCAGACAACCTACTTCAGTAACTACTCCCTCCCACCATGTAGTGTGACCTGTTGAGGTTGGTCTGACCCATCAGTCCGAGGCTCCTTGAGGTAGAGGCCAGATCTGTCTTTCTAGGTCCCACAGAGCCACCTCAGTGAGGGTATGAGAGGGAAGGGCTGCGCTCAGTGTAGAACTGCCATCCTGTGTGTACCCTCATCTATGTGTGCCCTCACCTGGCAAAGGCTGGTTCACCCTCCCAGCATGCACTGCTCACCTGTGCTGTTCATGTCAGCCAGGCCCCAGGCCTGCCGCTACAGAGGCCAAGTCAAATAAGACCCTGCCCCATCCTCAAGAACTTTGGCCGAAGGACAGGTCCTGTCTTGCAAGGATGTCTCCATTAACGTCAGGAGTCCAGCTGCAGAATGAGGGACATGATGCAGCTCCATGCTAAGGGAGCTACACCGACCCACTGAAGAAGTGAAAAGAAAATACCAGAACCTCTACGTACATTTCCACGAAAACTTAGGTTTCAGTAGTTACCCTATGGGTTGACCACAGTGTGTGCAAATATGTAAAGCACACATCACTGGCTTGCACTGGGTAAAGAATGGGTAAACAATGGTGGCTGTCTCGGGTCCTTGTAACACTCCCTCATCACTTTAGTGTGAGCTAGGCCCATGATGTGCTTCTAACCACCGAATAAAGCCAGGGAAGGCTCACTTCCGGGTCTGTGCTATATAGGACAGTCACTTCCATTTGATCACCTACTCTTATTGACACACACACACACACACACACACACACACATACACACACCGTCTATTTCTGGCTTCGATGAAGTATGCAATCATATGAAGAGACCTACATGACAAGGAGCTGACGGTGGCCTCCAGACAACAGCTTGCAAGGCTCCCCCACTCTCATCAGCCATAAGAAGCTAAACCCCACCAATGATCCTAAGAGTCGAGTTCTTCCCCGAGTCTGGCCTCCGGATGAGCCGCAGCTCCAGCCCGCACATACCACAGCCTTGTAAGAGGACCTGAAAGAGGAAGGCTGGGGAGCTGTGCCTAGATGCCCCAGCCCACAGAAACTGGGGGAGGCAGCAACAGACACGGGGTCAGACTCCCCGTGAGCAAGAGCTACGGCTCTCTAGACTAGACAAGAGGGCACCACAAAAATGTGACCGGCAGCAGCGTGGCCCATTAGGTTTCGGAGGTAGAAAGAATGACACCGCTAAAAATTGGGGAGGATGGGCTAAGATTGAGGCTGGCCCTCTGAGACCTGGGGTCAAGTCCCAGTTTCTGTTTCTCAGCAGCAGATGACCACAACCAACTACACAGTCACCTTCCTCATCTACACAAGCAGGTGACAAGGCTGGGAAGAGCTGCCAGTAAGAGCAAGCGGGGAACAGGGTGCAATAGGGTGTGATAGGTGTGTGCTTGCCACCAAACTCGGTGGCTGTGAGCAAGGAACCACGCCCTCTTGGCTGTAGCTCCATCCATACAGACAAGGAGGAAGACCCAACCCACTCTGGCCGTCTTTCATTCTAAACTGTGTCTCCTTGAGAAGGGTGGTGGCGCCCAGGGAGGCATTCCCACGGTCACGGGAGGCACCTGTCATGATCACATCTTGTTGTTGTTTTGTTTTTGTTTTTTTTTGAGACAGGGTTTCTCAGTGTAGCTCTGGCTGCCCTGGAACTCTCTCCATAGACCAGGCTGGCCTCGAACTCTGAAACCCACCTGCCTCTGCCTCCCAAGTGCTAGGATTAAAGGCGTGTGCCACCACTGCCCGGCAATCACATCTTGTTAACTTAAAGGACTTACAACCAGAATTCCTCAGTGAAGAAAGAAAAATCCCCACATTCTACAGAAGGGAACTAAACTATCAGAGCAGAGTCAAGGAGACCACCACACCGTTGTCAGGGGGACGGTGGCTTTCATTTTACCGGCGAGTGCCTACATGCCACTGTCTCTGAGAGTGACTACAATCTTCTCACATGGGCAGTATCTTTATTTTATAGATAAGTTACCTATGGCTCCAATGCACCAGGTAAATACCAGGCAGGAATAAGCTTTCATTCTCCTTCTAGCTGGCCACTAACTGGCTGGTGGCTGCACATCCACTTTGTCCTGGGAGATAGGACAGCCATTCTTCACAGAGCAGAGTAAAGGCTCTGTCCCACAGTGAGCTCAAATGTATGTCCCAAACAAACACTGAGCACTCACTGTATACCAGGTTATACAGTAGGCAAGGAAATCCAGCCCTTGTCTGACCGGGGAGTCGCATTGGTACACAGAGCACAAATGGATGGCTAAATGACTGAACATATTAACAAAGAGGCAGACGACAGTTAGTGCTCTGAGCATCAGAGTACAGCATAGTACAGTGTCAGGGCACCAGGAAGCTGATGACTGTGGGAAGGGCAGAGCACGCTGTGCCACAGGACTGCACTTTCTAGGCTTAGAAGGTGCCAGTCACAGCCTTAGCTTTTCTTTCTGATATCTTCCAAACGTTCCTCTCGACTGAAGGTTTAATTCCCTTCAGAATGTGTATAAAGGGCACTTATCTCTGGCTCTCCAGTAGTAAAAAACAAACTGGGAACTCTTCCATCTTATTTCAGCACCTGGAATAAGTCACCAAACATGAAAAAGCTCAAGTCAAGAGCAGACGAAGCCATCGTGTCCACTCTCAGCCTTCCTTACCCTCACTGATGTGTGCTGCCCTGGAAAGCTAGGAGTCTAGGTGGAGACCCAGACTGCTTGGCACGAGGAACTGTAACATGATCAGTAAGTGTCTCTCCCCACCCAAGTTCATCATGGTGTGTATGAGAAAGTACTTGCTTAGCTTGTGCAGGCCCTGGGTTCAGGTCCAGTCCTCACCCACAGGGAAAGGGGAAAAGGCATATTGGGCAGGATGAGACACACCCACCTGTAACACTAGCATCTGAGAACCAGAGGCAGAAGGAGGAAGTAAGGACAAGAGTTCAAGTTCAGGGTCATCCTTGGGTACACAGTAAATAGGAGGCTAGCCTGGGCTACATGAGAACTTGCCAACCTCCCCCCCCCCCCCAAAGGCATTAAGAAAGTAGAACAGGAGGCAAGGAATAAGTTATGAAGATAGATCTTTTTCTTGCACTCTAACCTGCTCAGCTAACATTCATAGAGGAATAACTTCAAAGGCCTTCAACCCATGAAGCACAAAAATCCAGAAGCCTTCAGAGAAATCCAGAGGTCCTTCGAGAGAGGGCAACACCGGTTTCAGAGACCAGCCTGAGACATCACAGAAGGCAGAAAAATCACTGGGACAATTCGGAAATGGAAGAAACCCTTCCGTGCTACTGGACAACGTAGTGGGAGGTAAGAAAGTGGATACGATGACCAGAGCAGGGACCCCGTTACCCCAGGACCTACAAGCTGGCCCTTCTCAGCTCTGTAAGGGGAGAGGACTTTGGAATGGGATGCTCAGCATTAGGAATGCTGTGCAGAAGGACATGGGGTCTATCCTTTGGTCCCTGATGCTAATGCAGAACGAGTACACCTTCCCATTCGTGACGTACCATGAAACATAACGCCACCACCTGCTTTCCTGGTTAGCTGGATCTGGCCGCTGCTACTGTCTGGTTGGGCGTGGTTACAGCTGCTGGGAGCTGGTCCATCTCTGGAGCATCAAAGAAGTAAGCCTGCAGGAAGAGAGACACGGAAGGGAGCCATGATGACAGGCCAGGGCCTCTCTCCTCCCCCATCAGGTTTGGTTGTTGGGGTTTTTTTGTTTGTTTTCTTTTTTGAATTTGGTTTTTTTTTTCGAGACAGAGTTTTTCTGTATAGCCCTGGCTGTCCTGGAACTGACTCTGTAGACCAGGCTGGCCTCGAACACAGAAAATCCGCCTCCCTCTGCCTCCCAGAGTGCTGGGATTACAGGCGTGCGCCACCACCGCCCAACTCATATTTGTTATCACACCAAACTGTAGACACCTCTGTGTGTCTCCCTAACGCAACCTTTAAAACTCAGCTCCCATTCACTGGACCTGCTATGTCGCACGCCTGACTCTCCCCCACGACTGTGAGGGGTGGTTGCAATGCTCTCACTCGCAGGCGCAGAAACCAAGGCTCACGGAGGCTGTCCCCGGACAGGTGAGCATGGCGCATGAGCAGTGGAGCCCGGACTCACAGCAGTGCTCATCTGCGGACAACGCTCACACCTGCGATTACTGTGTCACACGAGGGGGGAGGGCAGGCTCTGCCTCTGCTCTGCTTCCCCAGCATCTCAGTCTGGCATGACAGTAAGTAGCAGATGTTTACGGGCTGACTGTTGCTAAACCAGTTAGCTGGCTCTCTGCAGAGACCTCGGAGATAAAGTGCTAGGCACGCTTCACTTCTTAGGACTTGGGCTTGAAAATGAAGAGCGTGACATGGGAACCAGGAGGAAGTGGTGGGACAGAGAAGGTGGCAAGGAAGACCTTCCCTCCTGCCTTAAGGTTGGAGGAAGTTAGCCTTGAGCTCCCCCTTCAAAGGGAGGGTGAGACTGTTACTGGATGGATACTCAGGATTCCCTAGGCATTAAAGAACCATTTCAGCTGCTCTGCCCTTGTTAGCCAGAAGAGGGCGCCAACACAACACGCTTGGGCTTCCCAGCCTGCTCCAACCTTCACACTTAACAGATCTTTCTTTAGCTTCTCTTTGATTTTCCCCATAAACTACCTCTAGCTTATCACAGCCCCAGAGCAAACCTAATTTAAAGGTTTTCCTTGCAGCTGTTTTCTGGCACCAAGGAAAGAGATTCCTCTACTTGGGGGTCATGAGTGAGACAGAGGACAAAGTGACCATATCATCGTTGGCCCTCAGGAGCACTGAGTGGGACAGCCAGTAAAGGAGTGGCTCTCCTCCAGGCCACGTGAGGAAACGCCCTTCATGACTCTATGAGTCTTGGAGCTGAGCGGCCTAAGTGCCTCAAGAGAGGCCTCGCTACCTCCTCAGTTTTGTCTGGAAAATTGGAAAAAGAAAATCGTCTCTAAAGGGCTTCTTCTCCCAGTCTCTGCACAGCCTGTGATGCAGCACAGGGTCTGTGCTCAGCCTGACCCACCCTGAGGCACTGCAGCCAGTAGGCCCCATTCTCTGAGCTCAGCCGTAATCATTCAGACGTTGGCTTGGCTGACTCACGACAACCCGCCAGGGATCCATGCTCTGTGCTTCCTGCGCTATCCCTGCCAGGTGTGTGCAGTGGAGACCTAGAGATCGCTTTCCAGTGCAGTCACCGAGGGAGCCCAGCAGATGTGAGGCTGCCACGTCCATCACCGCACTGAAACCAGAGCACCGATCCCAGGGGAGCCGGAGAAAGCGGGCTAGGCCATCTGGTTCAGCTGGTGCCCCTCAGCTTGAACGACTCCCCCGGCGACTCCTCCCACGGCTTTCCCATAATAATAATGTCCTCTGATTACATGAACAGACAGCTTTCTTTCTCTATTTTTCCATATGTGTGTCTGTGTATGTTCATCTGTGTGTGGTGTGTAGATACACATGTATGTGTGTGTGCGGGCCAACCTCAAGTTTATTCCTCTGACACAATCCTCCTCCTTGAAAATCACACCAGGTCCCCCTCACACATAGGCTGGCTAACTGAGCCTCACCTGTCCCCATCTCCCCAGTTCTGAGGTTAAAAGCATGCACTATGGCCACCTCCTTTTATGTGGGGTCTGGACTCTGAAAGCACTTTGCCAGCTGAGCTGCCCATAAGTCAGGGTCTTGCTTTACACCTCTGAATGGCCTGGAACACACTATGAGACCCAGGTAGGCCATGGACTTGTGGAAACCTTGCCTCAGCCTCCTGAGAACTGGGATGACATGTGACACACCTGACCCAGCAGCTGACCTGTCATAATTCTCATGCTGCAAAACTTATCCAAACCTTCCAAGAGAACAGATGGCGCTACAATGTGCACAGTCAGTTCCTTTATCTAAGGAAAGAGAAAGCAGCCAGAGGAATAACCAAAGCGTGGGTGTGCGATCCAGCCGGGACCTCGCCTCCTCCATTTTGATGACCGACCCCCCCACCCCCACCTCTAGAAGAGAAAGGGGGAACCATGTCCAACATGGAGGAGACGGGACAGACACAGGGCTCTGCCTTAACATCTGGCCATCAAGGGCTCCCTCTGCTCAGGAGAACACAGCGACTTCTCAAGAGGAGCCTTTCTCCCAGCAGATTCTCTGCCCCAGAGTCCAGCCTGCCCTGATGAGGAGACCTTTCAGAGCTGGGAGGAATGAGCCTTTCTCCTACCTCTGCCTCTCCACCAACTTCTCAGCCAATTATACAGTGTGAAACAAACCCAGGACTCTCAGTTGTATCAACAGAACTACATCCCCAACCCAAAACAGGTTCTTTTAAAATTTATCTTGACTTTATTTGGGTAGTGCCTGTGTGTGTGTGTGTGTGTGTGTGAGAGAGAGAGAGAGAGAGAGAGAGAGAGAGAAGAGAGAAAGAGAGAGAAGGGGAGAGTGAGTGTGTGTGTGTGAGAGAGAGAGAGAGAGAGAAGAGAGAAAGAGAGAGAGAGGAAGAGTGAGTGTGTGTGAGAGAGAGAGAGAGGAGAGAAAGAGAGAGAGAGGAAAGAGAGAGAGGGAGGGGAGAGGGAGAGTGTGTATGTGTGTGTGTGAGAGAGAGAGAGAGAGAGATGCAAAGAGCAGATTCATGCATGTCATGTTCATGCAGAGAACATGCAGAACATCATGTCCCTCCCACCTTACTGGTTTGTGACAGAATCCCTCACTGAACGGTGAGACTGGCCAGTGAGCTCCCGGCATCAACCCGCCCCACCCCCGTGCTGGAGGCTGGAGTGACAGGCACACGTGGCTGTCTCATGAGTCAGGGTCTCACTCTGGAGCTCTGGCTGACTTGGAACTCACAGATCTGCTTGCCTCAGGCTCCCAAGATCTGGGACTCGAGGTGTGTACCTGTGTACCCGCCATGCCCACACCCCTAGATTTTTATGTGGCTGCTGGGGATTCAAACGCAGGCCTTCCTGCTTGTAGAGCAAGTGAGTTCACCATTAGGCCATATGCCTAGTCCTCCACAATGGGTGCTGCTTCTTTTTTCCTATTTATTTATTTAATGTGTAAAGGTTTCCACCTGTATGACTGTATGTGACCCACGGGTGTGCCTGGGGCTTAGGGAGCTCAGAATTGGGTACTGGATCCCCCGGAACTGAAGTTCCTGATGCTTGTGAGCCTCCATGTGGGTGCTAGGAACCGAACCCAGGTCCTCTGCAAGAGCAACAAAGTGCTAACAGAGGAGCTTTCTCTCCAGTTCCTGAAATGGGGACATAGTAATGATGATGTCACATGCCTGCTTCCCTACTCTAGACCTCGCTTTTCCTTCTGCCTCCTCCTCCTCTCCCTCCTCTTCCTCCTGCTCACCTTCTCAGCCTACCTAACAATGTTAAAAACCCAGAGGTGGGAAGGTGTGGGGGGAGGCAGGAGAGCTGGGAGGTTACTGACAAGGGAAGGGTGTTCCTCCACAGACAGGAGGGACCTCGGGGACACTGCAGCATCCCAAGCACTTGGACACATTTCTGTAGGAGGATCCCAAACCAGACCAGATGCCTCTGCGGTCAGTGGCTATGCTCCTTAGCACGTGCTACCCGTACCTTGCTTTGTTTGATTCTGGGGTCAACCTGTGGCAGGAAGAGGCCAGTCACATGACAGATGAAGCAGCAGGATTCAGGAGCACAGAACCACAGCTGAGCTCACGGAGCCACCACACGACAAAGCTGGCCTCCTACCAGGCCTGCACGACTCAAAAGCACGTGCATTTCCCAAAAGGCACAGGGACTCAAATAACCTTCACGTACTCTGCACCTTAAAAGCAGCCCAGTTGTCTATAGTGAATTCCAATCCTAAGCTTTCCACCCACGAAATCTTTTTTTTCTTCTTCATTCTAACCAGCTGGGAAACTTTAAATGTCCAACATCTGTCAAGATGTGAACAGGAAGCCAAAAGGCACCAACAGGCAGAGCCTGGTGCTGCTCCCCTGCCCTGTACAGAGAGACGTGATGACCACACAAGCCTCTCTGGCACTCAATCTTTTTTTGTTTGTTTTGTTTTTCAGGACAGAGTTTCTCTGTAATAACTCTGGCTGTCCTGGAACTCACTCACTCTGTAGACCAGGCTGTCCTGGAACTTACTCACTCTGTAGACCAGGCTGTCCTGGAGCTCAAGAGATCCGCCTGCCTCCGCCTCCAGAGCACTGGGATTAAAGTCATGCAGACTACCTGGTTTAAATGCTGAATCTTAACCAACCAGACATTACAACCAAATCCTCACCCTTCTACCACACCTTCCCTCCCAGGACAGTCTTGATGTTTAGTTCATAGGATCAGTTTTAAATTACCACGACGTCTAATCAGCTTTAGAGTTTTGCAGAGAAAGTGACAGTTGTGTATGATACACACCCACAGTGCCAGAGAGACAGCGTGTAAGGTGAAGGGGCTTGCGGGGCAGCCTGGTGGCTGAGCTTGATCCCCCAGATCCCACGTGATGGAAACAAAGAACTGAGTCCTGGCCGGGTGGTGGTGGCGCACGCCTTTAATCCTAGCACTCGGGAGGCAGAGGCAGGCGGATTTCTGAGTTCGAGGCCAGCCTGGTCTACAGAGTGAGTTCCAGGACAGCCAGGGCTACACAGAGAAACCTTGTCTCGAAAAACACAAACCAAAAACAAACAAAAAAGGTGCCCTCTGACCTCCACACGCTAACTGTGGCTTGCACATGCCTACATTTGTACATCCAAGATAAATAAATAAATAAGTAAACAAATAAATAAAGTACCAAGCAGATGCAGTAAGAACATACCAAACAGCCCACGGACAGCAGCACATGAAGCAGCACGATTGTCACAATGGTGGCCAAGGCGACACGCCGGTTATCCTCACGAACCGCTGGCCAAAATGTCATTGCCAACACAGACCCTGAGATGCCCAGGGCAATCATGACAAGGACCCATCGAACAACTCTCTGGGGAATGATCCAGAGGACCTGGGGACGGAGAGAGTGTGAGGCGAGTTCCTCTGAGGTGTCTGCTCATTCCTGGCACGCGTGTTCGCTCAAAGTCCCCGAGCCCGCAGTCAGCAGCTGGGCACGCTGCCTTGTGGCTCTGCAGAGCACGCTAGTACATGCAGACGGATGGATGACGGCCTAACCAAGGGCTCCCGACACAGCCAAAGCCTTGCCTTCCCAGCACCCATTCATCCTGTGATTTAAATTCAAAAGGAGCCTCCAGGGGCGTGGGAGCATTAGGCTGGAAATAACAAGGCCCTGTGGAATACTTTGTTGAATTTTCTAATTTTCTACCCAAAACAGCAGGGCTCTGCCTGCTCACCCGCACGGTACTCACCGCTGTGGGGATGTAGATGAAGAGCGAGTAGCCGTAGACACACACGATCTCCAGGAACGAATAGGAAACGGTGCTCATCACTTTGCTGCTTCTCCACAGGAGGAATCCCCAGAGGGCCAGAGGGACCAGCCAGGCGTAGGCATAGATGACAGTCGCCGCGATGGACACTGTGGATGACAGGGCAGGTCCCTCTCCATGAAGCCTTTAGCAAGCTCCCTGTCAGGGTGTTCACACACTTTTACTGCTCCGTAGTTCCTGCCCCTCCCCTCCCCGCACACAATAGGTGCTTTATGAACATTTGCTGATCTAATGAACCCCTAGCATGTGTCTTTGTGGTAGTGACTAGTGTCTCCCAAATGGTTTAATAACTGACTTGGCGACCAAAAACTTCTAATAGGAACAACTGAATTATGTAACTGAAATACTTCAGAGAGCCATACTAAGTGTCTGAATATATTTAGCTTTTAGATCAAATAAAATCCAACGATCCCCTTGGAAGAACACGTTTTTCCTCCCTAGCAAAACAAGACCTGACATTTCTTTAGTAAATGTATTGAAATGCCCTGGGTGCAGATTAACCTGCTCTGCATGCCATCTAGTCATCTGTCTCTAAAATACGGAGTTCCAGCTCAGAGGCGCCTGAAATATCTCCACGCTAGCTTCTTCCCACATAAATAACTCTGTGTCGGCGGGGGAAGTGCTTGTTAGCAGCTCCTGGGAACCATTGCTGGATGCTCTCCTGGTCTTCTGTCCTCTCCTGAAGAGCAGCATTCCCAGGACTGCCTTCCTTCTGAAGTGACAATCCTAGAGCACGCTAAAGCAAGGCACCTGCCCTTCCAACGTGAAAACTGCGGAAGTAATTCAATTAGTGCCTCCTGTAGAAACAGGCCCCTCCTAGTAATTACAGTGGCACTCTGTTTAAAGCATGTTGCCCAGAAGCCTTGGAGGCTCCATTACAGTCTTTTTCTTTTTCATGTTGGAATGGCCTAATAGAGTCACACATAGCTTGGCAGACATAATTTCTCTTCCTTGGGTAGGTGAGGAAGGGGAAGGAAATTCTACCTTGGCTATAGTCACTGCTTATTAAGCACTGGTTAGCCATCAGACATGTGGTGCCTGAGGCAAACCAGACTCCAGGCTGTAGTTTCTAAGCTTAGGCAAAGCAACATGGGGTGGAGAGTTATATAACCTTCCTGTTTCAGTTTCCCTGCCTGCAAAATGGAAGGAAGATTACCTTGTGAGGCTCTTAGGAGAACCAAACAAGTAAACACAGGTACAAACTATTCTAAGCAGTGACTGACATTATACATACTCAAGAGTTAGAGATGGGAGCCGGAGATGGCTCAGCAGTTAAGAACACTAGCTGCTCTTCCAGAACCCAGGTCCAATTCCCAGACTGATATGACGATTCACAACTGTCTGAATCTCCCATTCCAATTTGATTCCCTCCCCTGACCCCTTAGGACAACGGGCAAGCAAGTGCTACCCAGACATACATGCAGGCAAAACACCTGTCCACACACATACATTTTAAAAATAAATAAAACTGGTCATGGTGGTGAACGCCTTCAATCCCAGCACTCAGGAGGCAGAGGCGGGCAGTTCTCTGTGAGTTCAGGACGAGTTTGGTCTACATAGCGAGCTCCAGGACAGTCAGAGCTATGTAGAGAGACCCTGTCCCACAAATAAATATATACAAGCAAATAAGTAAAATAAAACAGTGATCTTTTTAGTTGGGCATGGTGTCAGAATCTGTAATCTGAGCACTTGGGAGTTGGAGGCTGGAGAACCAAGAACTCAAGGTGCCCTCTAACACACGGAGAAATGCAAGCTAGCCTGGGCTACACAAAGACTTGTCTCCAAAGAACAAAGCCTGGTCGTGGAGCTGAGTGGCGAGTTTGCTCAGGACCCCGGTTTCAACTCCCACACCACACACACTCATTAACTGACTGTTAACGATGTGGGCAAGACAATTATAACAATTATAACTTCACGGGCTGAACTATATGTCGAACCATGTTAAAATTAGAACCGCCACTTTATGTTATCAGCATGTATACAGACACAGTGGCTTCTCTATTTTCCCTTCAGAGAGGAAAACAGGATGAGAGCGGTCAAGCGCTTGATCAAGGTCACACATGAGTTGATAGAGTGGAATCTAGTGTCAGATATGTCTCATACTTTAAACAGTGTTTAAATTTATTATTAATATAAATGTGGTGCGCGTGTGTGTGTGTGTGTGTGTGTGTGTGTGTATGTGTGTGTGTGTGTGTGTGTGTTGCCAAAAGCCAAACTTTCCAGGAGTCAGTTTTCACTTTCCACTGTGGTTTCTGAAGATCAAACTCAAAGTGTCCAGTGTGTATGACAAGTACTTTACCAACTGAGAGACCGCGAGCTTAGGTCGCACGGGTCTTCATGTAAGATGAGAAAATGCCCATGGACAGAGCGATGATTGTCTTCCTGGGCTAGAAAGTATCATGACTGGAATGCCCAGCATAAGGGGATAACCTTCCTGTGTTGTTGCACGTTTACATTCAAATGAAGATTTTTAATAAACAGGACTGACTCTGTGTCTAACTCTGTGCTGAAAAGGGACAGAAGAGAAGAAAGGGTAAAACGGGAGAAAAAGAAGGATACATGCTCTCGTTCTCTCTCTCTCTCTCTCCCCTCCCTCCCTCCCTCCCTCATACATATACTCACCTCACAGACACACATCTCTCTCTCTCACACACACACAGAAGAGGTAAATTAAGGAAGGACACTATAAAGCAAGAATGTCATTTACAAGCTCCAACTGGGGTCACGTTCTGTGTGGTCCTCCTCTCCACGTCTTGACCACACAGACTTGTCATTAGCAAAACGGCCAACATCACAGGCCCCCGGCTGGCCGACTTACTGGTTTCCCACAATGCTCTAGGTGCTTTATAATTGGTGGTTACAGGCATCTCAGCCAGCTGAGCCATCAGAACTTAAAGAACAATGCCTCTGTTGTTTCTAATCGCTGCATAATGAAAACACCGCTACAACCAACACTTTGTACACGCTGTATCTTTTTAGAATAAACGCCAATCAGTGCTCAGCTCAACAGCTTCCCTAAAAATACTCTACATTTACAGCACTGTATGTATGCCACTGAGCAACATGCACTTAGGATAGAAAGTTGTATGCAATAGGATTGTGCTGTGGAGGGAGGGCTGTGGGCTCATATGGGTGGGTAGTGGAGAGCTCTGAATTCGAGAGCAGAGCTGCAGTGCACAGAGACTGGACAATGTGCTCGGTGAAAGCGTGCCGTCAAAGGCAGGCGACACCGGAAACACACAGTCAAGCTAGTCACCCACCTTTCTGGAATTCGGGCACGTAATGGTACGTCTTCTCTCCCAGATGGATCAGGAAGTTAGAAAGGTTCCCACTAATTGCTATGGCAAAGACCAACGTGGCACAGATCCAAAAGGGGCCTGCAAAACAACCAGAAGACACAGAGGGGGGAATGAAGTGCTTGCTGTTAGACTCTTTCCCAATCATTTCTTTTTAAAGATGTATTTATTATAAATAAAGTACACTGTAGCTGTCTTCAGACACACCAGAAGAGGGCATCAGATCTCTTTACAGATGGTTGTGAGCCACCATGTGGTTGCTGCGATTTGAACTCATAACCTCTGGAAGAGCAGTCAGTGCTCTTAACCACTGAGCCATCTCTCCAGCCCTCTGAATTATTTCTTAACAGCCTCTTCCTGGTCATACCTTTTTTTAAAAAAAGATTTATTTATTTTATGTATGTGAGTATACAGTAGCTGTCTTCAGACACACCAGAAGAGGGTAACCATTACAGATGGTTGTGAGCTACCATGTGGAAATGAACTTAGGACCTCTAGAAAAGTAGTCAGTGCTCTTATTCATGGTCATACTTGAAGCAGGAGAAAAAGAATTTTAGGTACAATCAACACTTACTTAATGGGAACGTTCATTTTCGAAAGGTCGGAACCCAATTCAGTAATTGGATGCCTGAAAAGCTATGGAATCGCAGGTGACAACAGTCCCTACCTGACGAATGGAGATGCCCCTAGTAAAGGATCATCAGAAACACACAAGCACTTCAACTAACAACAGAGGACACACGGGTGAACCAGTCAGGTCCTTTTGCATTATAAATGAAGAGCAGCGCAAGAAGAAAACTTCAGACAAAAGTCAACTTGGGGGTTGGATAAATGGCTCACTGGTAAAGAGCACTGAGCGTTCTTCCAGAGGACCCAGGTTCGATTCCCAGAAACCACACAACTGCCCATAATTCCAGATCTAGGGGAATCTGACGTCCTCTTCTGACTTCTGCAGGGCCCAGGTATACATGTGGTGCACACACATGCATGCAGGTAAAACACACACACATATATGTATGTGTATATACATATATATGTGAAGAAAGAAATCTTAAGAAAAAAGGCTGAAACATACTTAATCACCATCATTGTGTGAGCACATGTGTGCATGTGTTTGTGTATGTCTGAGACATACCAAGATAGTCAGAGATGGAGAGACAGTTAAATTCTGTCATTTCTTCTTTTTGGACAAACTTACATGTTTAAAGTTGTATACATGTATGAAATGTGCAGTGAGCACTCTCATGCCACACCCTCTTTCTCCCTGTTACCCATCTACCCCTTCTTCCCTACAAATCTCTCTCCCATTTGTGCCTTTCTGTTTTGTTTTATGCCAAGTCAGAGTCTAACAGGGCCATCCATGTGACCACACTGGGAGCTGTCCTCCTTTCTCTTTCTAATGAAAAAGTAATCCACCAGCTGGACATAGTCCATGCCTGTAATCTCAGCAGTCAGGAGGCAGAGACAGAGGCAGGAGGATTGCTGTAAGTTTGAGACCAGCTTGGTCTACATAGTGAGTTCCAGGCCAGAGAGACAGCCTGAAAGACCCTACTGAACAAAAATAAAATAATCATTCCAAGTTCAAAGAGAATACAGGAAAAGAGCAAGCCAGCTTCCCTCCTTCCCTGTGCCCAGCTCTGTACCTGACCTGGAGAGCTCCCCACTGTTCCTGGTGAATCCTGCCACAAACAGTCAACACAAAGCCAGGCAGAGGTGGCAGAGGCCTTTAATCCCAGCACTCTCGAGGCAGAGGCAGAGGCAGGAGGACCTCTGTGAGTTCCAGGATACACAGGAGTACACAGAGAAACTTAGTCTCAGAGAGAATAAAATTTTTCCTTTAAAGTATTATAAGCCTTGGAAGACAACTGAGTTAGTATAGGGCCTGTCACGAGGATCCATGTTTGGTTCCCCAGCATCCCTGTGAAAAACCACATACAGCAGGAGCACATGCTACAGGAGCACACGCTATAATGGCGGATTTGGGTGGGAGGAGGGTCAGGAAATAGAAATGGGTAAATATGTGAAGCTCCCTGGTCACTCAGACTAGTCAATGAAGACTAGTCGGTGTCCTAGAACTCACTCTGTAGACCAGGCTGGCCTGGAACTCAGAGATCTATCTGCCTCTGCCTCCTGAGTGCTGGGATCAAAGGCATATGACACCTCCGCCCACTTCCTTTGTTATTTTGTTTGTTTTGAGGAAAGTTTCACGCTGTATCGCTTTTCTATTTGACTAGTACATCTGGCAGTATCTTTGGGGCTAATTTCTGACACCTTGAAATTTAAAATGAAGAAAGTCATTAAACTTGGAGAGAATACTGCAGGTGGGTGAGTTCTTTTCAAAGCCAAGTACCAACTTCTTAGAGTAAGAAAGGGAACCTAAGCAACCAACAATTTCGCAGAGCCCCTGACACCAGCCCACAAGTTGCCTGCTTCCCCACTAGAGTACAGGCTCTGTGCCACAGTCCAAGGTTAAAAAAAAAAAATCACAGTATTATTTTAATACCTTATACCATGAAAGATGCAAAAATCAAAGCAAAACCTACAAAACTTCAATACCAAAAAGTCTGCTAGGGCTGAAGAGGTGGCTCAGTGGTTAAGGGCTGCTCTTCCTGAGGGCTGAGGTCCAAGTCCCAGCACCCACACAGCACTCACAACAGTCTGCAACTCCAGTTCCAGGCCTGCTGACACCCTCTCACAGACGTACATGCAAGCAGACCACCAATATACATAAAATTAAAATAAAAATGACAACAGTTTAAGGTGAAGGGAGGAGCCACAGTTTAGAGATGGCCAGGGCCTGAGACTTCCTGTTAGACAGAGGAACTTATCTGCAGCAAGAGATGAAGGAGCAGTTATGCAGCTGTCTGTCTGTATAAGTGAGAGACTGTCTCCTGGCTGCTCAAGACCTTTTGTGTGAACGGATACACTATCGACGTATCATCTCCGCACTGCCTCCCCACACTTCCATCATCTCCAGATCCCTGTAATACCTCACACAATGCCAGCGCCACATAAGGTTACCACACTGCACCACTGGGGGACAATGACAGAGTCGGTGTGTGCTCAGCACGGGTGTGCGCCTCTCCAAGCTTCCTTCTGAGCTCTGGCTGGTTGAATCGCAGACACAGATTCTATGGACAAGGGGTTCCCTGTGCCCTTGGAAGCTGTCCTGCCCGCTACGCTTCGGCTCTCCCAGGCCCTAAGCTAAAAACCCAGCCACTTCCGGCCTAAAACGCCACTGATACCTGCTTACCAGTCTGCCAGTTGAATTGGAATGCACTCACTCAGTCCCCCTTGGACAGAAGCAAGAAGCCTGCCCTGGCTCTACAGTCTTCTGAGAGCAGGCTTTAATGAACCCAGGCTTTAATGAACCCAGGCTTCTTCACCTATTATTCTGAGATCCAGCCATGTCGATGCCCACGGCTCTCGCTCTAAGAGACACAGAGATTCCATTTGCCTCAAAGAATACGGTGAAGAAGCTCCTCAGGCCACGCATGCGCAGAGTGCCCCGCACGACACACACGTATTGGGGTCGAAGGACACCTTCTGTGGGTTGGCTCTCTCCTTCCGTCCCTGGGCTCTTAATATCAAAAGGTGTCAGGCTCCCTCAGCAAGTGCTGGCCCATGGGCCATCTTGCCAGCCTGGTCTTGATTGTTAATTTGACTTAGACTCATGTAAAACCCCACCTCTGCGTGACTGTGAGGGCATCTTCAGAAAAGATGAACTGAAGGAGAGGAGCTGCCCTCCGAATGGGCAGCCCAGCATTGGGAGACATGCAAGGAACAGCGCAGCCTTCTGGCCTCTTCTCCCCTCAAATACAAAGGCCATGGTGTGCAACCCTTCCCTCAGGAGCTCCGGGTGGGCCTCTGCGTTTTCCTTAGCCAACCCTGAGGAAGCCAGTACTCCACACGTACCCAGACAGCTGAGAAGGAACTCGGATATCAGTGACAACAAAGAAGAGAACTGAATTAGTCACTTCTCTATTACTGCCATGAAGCAACCTGACCAAAGCACCTCCTGGACGGCTCGTTGGAGCTTTGGGCCACACCCGTCACCACGTGGTGAAGTGCGGCATCAGGCAGGCGTGGCAGCAGGGACAGCTGATAGCTCGCATCCTGGAGCCAGAACAGCGAGGAGAAAGAGGGAACCTGGAATGGCATGTAGCTTTGGGAACCTTAAGACCTGCCCCATAGCAGTCTCCTGAGAGGCTCTGCCAGAGCCTGACAAATACAGAGGGGAATGCTCTCAGCCGACCATTGTACTGAGCACAGGGTCTCCAATGGAGGAGCTAGAGAAAGGACCCAAGGAGCTGAAGGGGTTTGCAGCTCCATAGGAGGAACAACAATATGAACCAACCAGTACCCCCAGAGCTCCCAGGGACTAAACTACCAATCAAAGAGTACACATGGAGGGACCCATGGCTCCAGCTGCAAATGTTGCAGAGGATGGCCTTGTTGGACATCAAAGGGAGGAGAGGCCCTTGGTCCTGAGAAGGCTCGATGCCCCAGTATAGGGGAATGCCAGGACAGGGAAGTGGGAGGGGTGGGTTGGTGAGCAGGGGGAGGGGAATTGGTTAGGGGGTTTTTGGAGGGGAAAAGAGGAAAGGGGATAACATTTGAAATGTAAATAAAGAAAACATCTAAAATAAATAAATAAATAAATAAATAAATAAATAAATAAAAACTTGCCCCCATCAACACACTTCCTCCAGCACGGCCACACCTCCGCAACCTACCCAAACATCACCTCAAATCAGAGACCAAGTAGTCAAATGCCCAGAACTATGAAATATAGTCAAACAGCCAAAAACAAAAACAAAAACAAAACAAACAAACAAAAAAACACCCCAGAAAACAAAAAACAAAACAAATTAAAAAAACCCTTCTCCATCCTGAGCCTACACCACCAAATCCTCCAGTGAGGAAACACTGCTCTGTGTCAGGCCTACACTAAAGTCCCCTAAAGCCCTTTAAAGGAGGGTAATAATTGCAGCCACAGGAGGAACAGTCACAGTGCTGACGTGACAGGAAACTGCATTGTCTTCTAAATTCTTTGCAAAGATCGTTCCTACAGGGAGTCAAGGCAAAGCGCTGGACACTCCACTAGCAGTGCGATTACCTAAGCTTCGCGGCTGCCCAGCATTTCCTGACTTAATCCACAGGGCACATACCGTAGAGATCTGGATTGCTGCGGACGTACAGCCTCACAAAGTTCTTTCCAGGAACAGGCAGCAGAGACCCTTTTATTCGGTCAAAGACCTGTAAGGTAACACAGCAGTAATTCTACTCAAGGTTTATTTTCCTTGGGGCTTAATCTGTTCAACTACCACAAAACTCAAGGTGGGTTATTTGAGCTTTTACAACGGTGTTTTGACCTGCAGCAAGCCTTTGTGCTCCAGGAAGACCACTTCTAGTGCCAGGGCTCTAACGTGATGGCTGGCGTATCCCCGAGAAACAAGTCCCCACTGTGGAAAATAAGGGTTGAAGCTGCGTCACCGACCTGGTAAGTGTCCACATCAAAAAACGTCTGATAGTATTCGAACGTCCAGAAGGGGGAGTTTTTCTTCTGACCGGCAAGTAACTGTCAGAGGGGAAATGAAAGATGGTGAGCAACAGACTTCCCAATTTCTTCTTTTTAATTATGTATTTGTTTATTTAATTATTTATTTGTTACATAGGTATTTTGTCTTCATGTATGTCTGCATACCAGAAGAGGACTTCAGATCTCGTGGGATCTGATTATAGATGGTTATGAGCTCCCATGTGGGTGCTAGGAATTGAACTCAGGACCTCTGGAAGAACAAGCCAGAGCTCTTAACCACTGAGCCATCTCTCCAGCCCCCGACTTCCCTATTTCTTGAGACACCGAAATGCAAAAATGATACTCAGTGACTAAGGATACTCATCACGGCCCACTCCCACCCAGCCTGACACGGAAACAAGTGTTCGTAAGGAGGGAAGAGTTAGGATTGCAACAGACGGCAAGTTTTCTACCTCAGGGAGCAAAGGAAGCGTCAGACTGAGCAGAACATGGAATGTGTTATTCTGTACAACTGAGGGAGGCCAGATGGGCATAAGGGAAAACGGGGAAATGGAATAATGGCTAAAGGCTGACAGAATTACAGTGGGCTGTGACACGTCTGCTCAAACAGCCTAGACACAAGACCACTTGTCACCGGCTGGGACCAAAATGGTCAACTAAGGTGGCTGTTAATGGCCTTTCCTACATTATATTGGCATTTCTATACCATCAGCCCTGAAAAATTGCCTGTTCCTTTGCGTATCTGAGGCCATGATACATCTTGAAGAACCCATATGCCTTATTTAGGTTTCCATTGCTGTGATAGCCCCTTCCACCACATGTGTGGAGACAAGGTCTCTGGATGAAGCTGGAGCTGGTGCAGTGGCTAGACAGGCTCTGCTCTCCATCTCCTCAGTGCTGGGATTACAGGTATGCACCGCCACATCCAGCTTTTCATGTGGTACTGGGGATCTAAACAGGCCGTCCATCATGCATTCCTGGCAAGCGCTTTAACAATTGGCCATCTCCCCAGCCATAAAACGGAAATGTTTTATCTTGTTCCTACTAGCAGTCATACCCTTTAAAGTATATATTTAACTGCAGCCACATATGTCTGTAATTTCACTGTTGTATAATCCTGGCACTCTAGTCCCAAGTAAAGGCGGGAAGATCAGAGGATCAAGGTCAGCTTTGGTTATGAGGTAAATGTGCGGTTAGCCTGGGCTATGTGAAACCCTGTCTCCAATAAACCAAAAAACAAGCAAATAAATGGGGCCTGAGAGGCGGCTCAGTAGTTAAGAGCACTTGCTGCTCTTACAGAAGATAGAGTTGGGTTCCCAGTGCCCCTGTCAACTAATTCACAACAGCCTCTTACTCCAGCCCCAGGGGATTCAGTGTCCTCCACAGGCCCTGGCACATATGTGTAGACAAAACACACACACAAAAATAACACAGCACAAATAATAAACTCATCTCACCCTAGTTAATAGGAAAGAGAATATTTGGGGTAAGAAAGGATTTTGTATGATAAAATTAGGCTTACGCTAAAGTAATGATTATCCCCAAAACAAAACAAAAGAGTCAAGACCAAGATGGTATGTCACAGTGATCTTGTGGGCAGCTGTATACAAAATGGTTTAGGCGTGGGATCAAGTTGTGTCTAATTAGAAGGTTAGTGTGGGCTGAAAAGACGGCTCAACAGGTACAAGCATTGGATCCTCTTGCAGAGACCTGGGTCCAATTCCCAGCACCCACACAGGGGCTCATAACTCCAGTCCCAAGAAATCTGAAACCCTATTCTGGCTTTCTCAGACACCAGGTACATACACGCAAAAAAGTCCACCCATAAACCTAAAAGTAATTTAAAGAAATTAAAGGTTGTTGAAACTATTTCCCAAGGTTAAAATTTAATACACTGACATAAAACTAAAATATATCCTTTATGTTTAAGTAAACAGATTTTCGGGAGCTAGAGAGATGGCTCGGAGAACCTGGATTCAATTCCAAGCATCCCGGTAGTGGCTCACAACTGCCTAGAACTCCAATACCAGGGGATACTACGCCCTCTTCTGGCCTCCTCAGGTACTGCAGTCACAAGGTACACAGCCACACATGCAGGCAAAACACTCATGCACATAAAATAAAAATGAATACATTTTTCTAAAGGAACATATTTTCTTAAACTACTGCTCTACTCTTAGTAACAGTTACAAAAAATTGGCTACAGGACAATTCTTCACTTTAAAAGACAATTGCTTGTGTTGGGGTAGGGCAGGGGCACTCCCAATTACTAGGGAATTTAATCTTAGCACAATCAATATTTACTTAACTATTTGTTCTGAAGCCTTTAAAATAACCACTGCAGGGCCAGCAAGGCAGTGCAGCCAGTAAGGGTGCTTGCCTCCCAGCCTAATAACCTGAGTTCAATCCCAAGGACCTACGTGGTTAAAGAAGAGAGCGGATCCCCACAGGTTGTCTGCTGACCCCCCAAAAGCACCATGGCATATACACACCCACACACAGATAAAGAAGGGAAGGCTAAAATCTGGTTGTTTGAGCAACTATTATTTTAGGTTATTATAGACTATTTAAGAGTATATATACATATATATGACCACATATGCAAAAACTGAGGCTTGTACATTCAAAATACACAAGGTGATCTACAGGTAATCTTGCTTCTACAAGTCACATTAAATCCAGGCCTCTGACATATACCATGGCCAAGTGCAACTCTGATCTGTATTCAGAACATTCAGATAGAAAATAATCAGATGAATTTCAGACAGGGGATAATTTTTTTTAAAGATTTATTATTTATTATATGTAAGTACACTGTAGCTGTCTTCAGACACCAGAAGAGGGTGTCAGATCTCTTTATAGATGGTTGTGAGCCACCATGTGGGTGCTGGGATTTGAACTCATGACCTTCGGAAGAGCAGTCGGTGCTCTTACCCACTGAGCCATCTCTCCAGCCCCAGGGGATAATTTTTATCAGCCCTGCTCTGGACCTTGTGCTCCAACTTGCTTGTTTCTCTTCTGAGACCATCTGCCCAAGAACTCCTGAGTGCCAACCCAAGAGCCAGTGTGCCGCCATTTCCCCTCTGACAGAAGGAAAGCAACACTCGTGAACCAGGAAAACACTGTCTGACTGCAGGAACAGCAACACACTGGTGGAGCAGAACTACAGCAGAGTGGAGGTCTCAGTGTGGAGAACAGCTGCAGAGATGGGGAAGACTCCAGACCTTCTGACAGAAGTTAAAGGTGAGAATATCTCACCACACAGTGGGGGCGCATGCCTTTGATCCCAGGAGGCAGAGGCAGGCAGATTCCTGAGTTCAAGGCCAGCCTGAGCTAAAAAGTGAAACCCTGTCTCAAACACACACACACACACACACACACACACACACACACAGAGAGAGAGAGAGAGAGAGAGAGAGAGAGAGAGAGAGAGAGAGAGAGAGATTAAGACAAAAGCTAGTAAAGTTCTATTTAAAAAAAAAGTCTGACTTGCATTTACTATTTGAATAAAGTGTGTTTCACTATTGTATAGCCTTGGGGTGTCAGTCTGTAATCACTGTTTTTTTTTTTAACTAATTCATTTATATACCAGTGCTCTGTCTGCATGTAAACCTGCACATCAGAAGAGGACATCAGATCCCATTATATATGTCTATGAGCCACCATGTGGGTACAGGGACTTGAACTCATGACCTCTGGAAGAGCAGCCAGTGCTCTTAACCACTGAGCTGTCTCCCCAGCCCCTGTGGTCACTGTTGATGCTTCCAGAACTTCTCAAACATCTAAAATCATGCTTTGATTTTTCTGGGGGTGGGGTGGGATAATGTGGTTAATAGATATGGACCTAACATCCTGCCAAGACAAGAGTCTAAATTTTACTTCAAATGTAAAATTGAAGCCAGGTGTTCTATAGCTCATGCCTATAATCATGTCACAAGGATCACTGTGAGCGAAAGGTGGGCCTCAAAAACAAAACACAAAAAATCAAAAGTAAACGCAAGCCAGGCTTGGTGCTACACACCCATAGTCCCAGCACTCAGGAGGTGAAAGCCCAGACACCAACTAACTCTGCCTTCTTTGTTTATTTAATGTACTTATGTTCCCCAATGTGTAAAGCTTCTAAAACGCAGAGCTTAGGGGTGTCCTCCACACCAGAACTGGCAGAGGAGCTGACTGGGACTCCTATCTGTGTCCTCTTAATTGTATACTGACTAGCATCCTCGAGTGAGGACAATGAGTCCTGCCCAAACACGACACTCCAGGAAGCCAGTGGCATTGTGACAATGGAAAGACCTAGACATTAGTCACCTGGGAAGTGCGTCTGTAAACAGGAGCAAAGTGTAACAGGCATTCTCTTTAGTTTTGGTTTTGCTTTTTCATTTTTATTTTTTGTTTTTGCTTTTGTTTTTGAGACAGAGTTTTGATATGTAGCCCAGGCTGGCCTTAAACTTTAGATTCTCCTGTCTACACCTTCTTAGTGCTGAGAGTGCTGGGGTTACAATATGACCCAACATAACCAGCTATGCAATGAATAATTATTTATGCCATTTAATGTTTCATAATTTGATAAAAGTAAGCTCTTAATGAGTTATAAGGCCAGGCATGATGACACATGCCTGTAAATGTAAAACATAGACGGGAGAGTCAGGAGGATAAGAAGTTTGAAGACAGCCCCACTACCCAGTGAGTTCGAAGTCCACTTGAGCGACAGGCGACACTGTCTTAAAACAAAAGCTTTTTATATTTATGCATTTGTTTTGTGCACGGGTGTGTATGGAGGTCAGAGGACAACTTTGTGGAGTTGCTTTTCTCCTTTCCTTCCAGCTCTACATGGACTCGAGGGTTACACTCAGGTTACCTGGTTTGTGGGGCTGTGCTGATAGTCCTGGGGTAAAAAGAAATTATTTTAAAAAATAATGAGGGCCTTAGTCCCAGCTCTCAGGAGGCAGCAGCAGGCAGATCTCTGAATTTGAGGCCAGCCTAGTCTATAGAGTGAGTTCCAGAACAGCCAGGGCTACACAGAAAAACCCTGTCTCAAACTCACTCACTCACACTCTCTCTCATACACACACACACACACACACACACACACACACACACACTAATAGTAATAATAATAGGAGCTTAATTAATTAAATGATGACATGTGAACACTTTAAGATTCCTCTCAGAGACCCATCTTGGCTGGACGAAGGCCCCACTTCTTACCCTGTTCTGTGTTACAATGGCCCCAACGTGAACAAAATTAAGCCCAGTTAAAATTCTGTCCAGTTGATATATGTATGTCCAGAGACATACACATTACCATCAATCGGGGATCGCAGCAAACTCAAAGCCAGCTTGGTCTGCAACAGTAAGTTCCAGAACTAATCAGGCCCACAAAGCAAGGTCTGTCTCAAAAAACAAAACAAACCAAGCCAAGCCAAACCAAGCCAAATTCTATCCAAAAGGTTATAACTTTGTGCTATAGATTTTACAGTCTTAAATGGAGCAGCCATCTGGTTTCTCTTTATAAATCAAGGTGTCCCCTGTATCCATAGAAATTACAAAAATTAAAATGAAAACCTACTTACTCCCCTTTCACAACTGGAGGAAGTGACCCAAGCGTACTCAACAACCAAAGCTCAGAAGCACTGCCAGGAAAGACAGGATTGCTATTAAAAGCCAATATTCAGTGCTTGACCTCGACAGTCAGTCAACATCTAGAGGATGAGGGATCCCTCTAAAAGGAGCCTGCAACCCCAGTTCGTCACCAGTGCTCTTGCTCAGAGAGGCTGTAGCTATTTGAGGCTGGCCTTTAGTCAGGATACATTCTACAATGAGAGCCACTGGACAGGGAATGTCCCCGTGTTTCCAAGGAGAGCCATGTGGCGGTGAGACTCTGAATAGATCCTAGCAGAACAGCAAAAGATTAAAGGACATTAGAGAGGAAAAGGGCATTGTGGGCCACCTTCTCAGGCTGAGACGCAGGAAGGCACAGTCAAAGAATGCAAAACTTAGCAACATTTTAAATCTGTAAGAGAAAAAAAGCAAACCTAATGGACTGATTGCAGTCTGAGATCACAATCCATGGTTGTCCAAGTAAATCAAGCTGTATTTTGGGGTGCACCCAGGACTGGCCAGCCAGCTGTCTCATCCTAATTGAGACAATTGAGAGAGCAGCCCCTGCTGGCCTCTTGAAGTCTCTTTTATAGGAGAAATCGGGTGTTCAGAGGGGCATAGGGAGATACAACGTAAGGGAAGGAACAAGGGTAGTGCTATGCATCATGGGAATGGGTTGCAAGCAGTTTACATCAGATCTAACAAACAGCAACTTATTCTTAATTTCAAATAGAAACCTTAACTTGCAAGGACTTAACACAGGACAACAGGCACTTATAACTGTCTTAACTGCAAACAGAACCCTTAACCTGCGAGGTACGTTTTTCCTGTTATAGTCACCCATA
Source organism: Apodemus sylvaticus (assembly GCF_947179515.1). Lineage (NCBI taxonomy): Eukaryota > Metazoa > Chordata > Mammalia > Rodentia > Muridae > Apodemus > Apodemus sylvaticus. The sequence continues at coordinate 122,754,543 of NC_067474.1, read as the reverse complement.
ACTTGCAGTGGATGTTGTTCCTGTCTTGTTCATTCATGGAAGCCCACGCCTTTAATCCCTGGAGTGGGGAGGCAGAGGCAGACAGATCTCCAATCTACAGGCCAGCCTGGTCTACAGAGAGAGTTTCACACCACCCAGGGCTATATAGACCCTATCTCAAAAAAAGTAAAATAAAATGAAATAAGACAAAATGGGCTCAGTAATGTCAGCTGTTTATTATAGGATCTGCTCAAAAAGAACACCAGTGGTCACGGTGGTCAGTGAGAAAAGCTGACTGATTCCAGCAGGCCCTGGTCACCCCTCTGTGACTCTGACCCACAGCCATGCCGTGCTCAGATCCCCAGTTCTACTGGCTGTTCCACAGATGGGACTACCAGCTCTTCTTAGCAAACTGCCGGTGTTATTTTGATACAAGTATTTTCTTTTTTCTTTTTCTTTTTTTGGATTTGGTTTTTCGAGTCAGGGTTTCTCTGTGTAGCCCTGGCTGTCCTGGAACTCACTCTGTAGACCAGGCTGGCCTCGAACTCAGAAATCCACCTGCCTCTGCCTCCCGAGTGCTGGGATTACAGGCGTGAGCCACCACCACCCGGCTAAGTATTTTCAATTATATAAGACATCTTTCTGTGTCTCCTTCAGGCCCACATTTTAATTATCTGGAGCCAATAACTACAAAGGTCTTTAAGATCTTAGGGTCTGGTCCCATACTAGAAGTTATTCTTACATGCCTCTCTACTGGATGGTTGATGGTCACAGGTTACACAGAAGCATAAAAATCTTCATTTGGCTTTCTGTCCAGCTGAATTCTTTTCTGTGCTCTGCCCTAGGACTAAATTATCTGGTTCCTTTTTTTTTTTTTTTAACTTTTTAAACTTTGATCTTTACTCATGTATCTGTATGTGCCTGCATATTCATGCAGGTACACACAGAGACCAGAGGTGCTGGATCCCTTAGCTACAGTTACAGGCAGATGTGGGTCCCCTGATATGGCAAACCAAACTCTAGTCCTCCTGTAGAGCAGCAAGTGTTCTTAACCACTGAGCCATCCTTCTCCAGCCCACTTGGTTGTTTTATTTTCAGTTGTGAGTCTGTCTATCTAGCTACAGTTTCCATTGCTGTAAAAAGGCACCATGACCAAGGCAACCCTTATAAAGGACAACATTTAATTGGGGCTGGCTTACAGGTTCAGAGGTTCAGTCCATTATCATCATGGCAGAAAGCATGACGGCAGCAGGTAGGCTCGGTGCTGGAGGAGCTGAGAGTTCTATGTCTTGTTCCAAAGGCAAAGAGAAGACTGACTAGCAAACAGGAGAAGACTGACTATTCTGCACTGGGCAAAGCTTCAAAGTCCACCCCCATAGTGACACCCTTCCTCCAACAAGGCCACACCTCCTAACAGTACCACTCCCTATGGGCCAAGCATATTCAAACCACCACATTCCACTCCCTAGCCTCCACAGGCTTGTTCAAACACCTGAGTCTATAGGAGCCACTAACTAGCCGTAGCATAATGCAAATACATTTAGTCTAATTTAAAAAGCCCCCAGACTCTATAACAGTCTCAGCAATGTAAAAAATCCAAAGTTCAAAGTTTCTACTGCAACTCATGCAGTAATCCCCTACAAAATCAAAATGAAAGCGTAGATCGCACACCTCCAACATCACAGGCTATACATTACCATTCTAAAACGCCAAAGTGAGGAAAATACAGGACCAAAATAAGACCAAAAACCAGCTGGGAAACTCCAAACTCAGCATCTCCATGTCTGATGTCAAAGCATGCTTCAGATCTCCAACTCCTTTCATCTGTGTTGACTGTAACACACTTTTTCTCCTTGCTGGTTTCACTCCTTGTTAGCAGCTTTCTTCAGCAGGAATCCCATGGCTCAGACATCTCTAACACCTTGGGGTCTTCAACTTTATACCTTCTTGTTCCAATATCTGGGATCCACACATGATCTTCTGGGCTCCTCCAAAGGGCTTGGGTCACTTCTCCAGCTCTGCCCTCTGTAGCACTCTAGACTCTGGTTGACTCCACTCCACTGCTGCTGCTGTTCTTGGTGATCAACCCATGGTACTGGCATCTCCAATTCGCTGGAGTCTCCTGCTGCAACTAGGCTTCACCAATAGCCTCTCATAGGCTCTCTTCATGATGCCAAGCCTTAACTTCTTTGTATGACCCCTTCAGTCCTGGGCCATCAGCTGTAACTGAGGCTGCACCTTCACCAATGGCCTTCATGGCCTCTCACAGTGCGAAGCCTCAGCTGTTCTTCATGACCCCTTCATGCCTTTAAAACCAGTACCATTTAGGTGATTCTTATACATTACCAAGTCCAGCTGAAGTAGAAGGTATGACCTTGGCTATCTCTGGAACACAGTTTATTTCTGCTCTCAGAAAACACTTCCCAGAAGATTTTACCTAACGCTTCTCTTCTTAATCACTGCTAATTTCTTAGCTCCAGCTAACCAGCATCAATTGACCTTCCTGGAGCCTGTACTCTATTTCCTTTTGTTGTTGTTTTTGTTGTTGTTGTTGTTGTTACACTTCATCAAAACACTCTTCATGAGGGTAAACCACGGCATAGAGTCTAAACTGGGATGTTTTGAGACCTCCTTTTTCTTTCTTTCTTTCTTTTTGTTTTTGTTTGTTTGTTTGTTTGTTTTGTTTTGTTTTTTTCAAGACAGGGTTTTTCTGTATAGCCCTGGCTGTCCTGGAACTCACTCTGTAGGCCAGGCTGGCCTTGAACTCAGAAATCTGCCTGCCTCTGCCTCCCAGAGTGTGCCACCACCACCCGGTGAGACCTTTTTCTTTTTTCCTTTTTCTTTTCTTTTTTTTTTTTAAAGATTATTTATTGTATGTAAACAAAAGAATGGTCAGGCCTATCACAGCAATATCACAGTCCTGGAACCAACTTCTGTCTTAGTTAGGGTTTCTCTTTTTGTGAAGAAACACCATGATCAAGGCAACTCTTATACACACTTCCTTCAACAAGGCCACACCTCCTAACAGTACCAACACTAAGGGCCATGTATATTCCAACCAGCATGTAGCCTTTAGCATTAAGTCATTTCTCTCCACCCAACTTTGTTCTGTTAAGGTAGTATTTTATATACCTGAAGGCCAGTTGGTCAGCAGTGAAAACTGCCCTGTTCCCCTAACTTGGCTCCTACCTTGGGCTAGCCCTCTACTGTCTATCGTTTTGTTAGTAACCTATCTTCAGTCCTTGCCTCTATAAACATTTTGGCCAGGTTTGTGTTTCTAGGTTTCAAGTATCCCACGTAAAGTTAACATTCAAGTGCTGAGGCCAGGAATTTCAACAAGAGAGACAAAAGGCCGAGACCTGCCACTGAGCCTCACACACCTTTAAGAAGAGAGGTGAGCCAGGGAACTGCAAGTGGCCTACAAGCAAGAAAATGAAAGACCAGGAAACTACAGGCAAACTGGTTAAGACTAGTCACTACTCAGGGGACACTCATTCTGACCAAGGACAGGATTGTCCTTAGGCTTAGTTAGTTGTGTTCCTGTTTATTTGAGATAGAGTCTCACTAAGGAGTCCAGGCTGGCCTTGAACTCTCAATCATTGGGAGTACCTTGATGTCAGGGGAACTTGCAGGCCTCTGGGAGCTTCCTTACAATGGCTACTGTAAAGTATCTTAAGAGCCTTGTCAGCGGAGCTGTACAGCACGTCCAAGCAAGCGTTGAGCCATGGGCGGAGTCTGAGTTCCTGTCCTCTCCTGGAGAATACATACATTCAAATCCATCCCCTCTGGATGAGGTGTAGTCCCGTGCGCCTGGCTGCTCCCCCTGTAGGGCAGCCTGTGGCTCGCCACTCTAACCCCAGTGCTCTGCAGGCTTCTGGATGTCTTCTCTGTAAGAGACTCACTTTCCCTTCACTGCAGAATGATTCCTGGTGACAATGGACCCACACAGCTGGTGATGGTGCCCAAGAGTTGTGCAGTGAAGCCAGTACTACACACTGAGCCAGTGCTCCTCTCCTGGGCTGTGGACATAATCCAAGTTGTGGAATACTGAAGGAATACTACTCCCCCCCTATACCCCAACCGTGTGCCCAGGGTCACAAAGACCCACTTGATTTATACGCCACCCAACCAGCAGGGGGCCTCCATGCCTCCCTGTGGCCCTCCTGGTGTGGCGTCACCTACACCGTTTCTCAAGCCCCACTGAGTCCGCTCCCACTGCTTCTAGTCAAGACCAATCTGCTTGGCGTTGTCCGGTCTTCTGGCCTAGAGGTCTGTCTTCCTCCAATTTATATTTTAAGGCCACCAAATCTAACTAATGTTTGAACATGGCTAAACCTTTCACTGGCTCCTGATGCTTTTCAGAATGCACGAGAATGAACTGAACTCAGCAGGTCCCCGTCTGTTCACAGTCTTACCTGCTGTGAACTCTGCTGCAGTACAGGAGAGGAGGCTGCCCTCCCCTCCCCCCCCACCCTGTCTGCACGAGCTCTTTCCCGCCTCTGCTTGCTCCACCCCCTTGCCGATCTTCCCTGGGCCATCTTTCCCTCTTGCAGCAAACATGGCCAGATGTCAATGACCAGAGGACGCCCTCCCTAGCCTCCTGCTCGCTTCCCAGACACACCCCCCACACAAGCTTCCCGCGGGGAATGATCTGTTTATTGCCTGCCTGTTTCCCAGCCCCAATGTGATGTCGTGGTTCTTGTGTCTTGGTGTGACCACTGCCTGGCACTGCACCAGGCAGGAACCAAAAGAGTAAATGCATGGACTCTAAGCTCTGAGAAAAGTCAAAGGGCAGAAGCTGGAAGCTTAGCGCAAACCTCGGTCTCGTCAGACTCGTTGTTCCCCAGCAGCTCCTCATCCTCTTCTCTCCTCAAGCTCCGGGGGTGTCTGGGCTGATGGCCGAAAGATACGCTGGGGTCCTCGATGTCTATCGCAGTAGCATCTGGGTTGGCTGCTAACAGTGTGGCTCCATCACCAAATTCTGGAATGAAGCAGAGCACAACGGCCTGGAAGCCCTCCCACACTGGCAGCTGGATGCGTCTCTCCGAAAGCTCGGTGCTGGAGATGTAGCGCCGAGGTACAGCACACGCACACGCCAGCCTAAGGACCTACTTCCAGTCCTCACGCTGCTTGTTACCTCTGCTCTGCCATGAGCTTTATCTGTGACAAGCAGCAAGCGGCTTTGGAAACAATCTCTGCACCAGGGAGGCTGAAGCGGGAGGGTTTGACTCAAGAGCCACCTGGGCACACAGCACAGCGAGGAGGGGAGCTGGGGGATTATCTAAATAGTCTTTAGTAGGGTACCGGATCCATCTGAACATCTCTGACTCAGGCAAGTCCTTATCACCATAGAAACCATGAGGACCAAGAAGCAGAGTGGAAAAAACAGAATAAGAATCACTCAGCTCCACCACAGGAAGGCAAGCGCTAGGAATGTCCAGGCGCCCTTCCTTTCCTTACACAGTGAGATTCAGGCCAGTGATGATCACTCCCTCCTAAAACAAATGGTGTCCTCAGCTGAGAGGACACCAGGTCCTGCTCTTGGGCGTGCTCACGGCTAACAATTATAGAACCTGCTTGTCTGCTGGTGACTGTATAGGAACAATGAATTCTGTACTATAATAGTTTTGGGGGTACACAAGAGATGGCAGTGCACACAGAGCTTCTAGTGGAGGGACTATGGGCAAGAACACACTATGACATATACATATGAAGATGCCACAGTGAACCATTTACTCTCCATGCTAACCTGAAAAACAAGTAAATAAACAAACAGAGAGAATCAAAGGAAGAAAAGTAAAAGAGTAGGGGGCTCTAGTCTTAAGATGGCCACTAATCAGGGTGACCAGTAAGTCACATGTGTGTGCATGTGTGCATATGTGTGTCCATGTGTGTGTGCATGCACATGTGTGTGACCATGTGTGTGTGCTGTGCATGCGGGTATGTTTGTGTGTCCGTGTTTGTCCATGTATACATGTATGCATGTATGAGTGTGTGTCCATGTGTATCTGTGTGTGCATGTGTATACATGTGTGTGTGCATGTACGTGTGTCCATGTGTGTGTGCATGCACATGTGTGTGACCGTGTGTGTGCTGTGCATGCGGGTATGCTTCTGTGTCCGTGTTTGTCCATGTATACATGTGTGCATGTATGTGTGTCCATGTGTATCTGTGTGTGCATGTGTGTAATGTGTGTGTGCATGTGCATGTCTGTGTGTGTGCATATGTGCGTGTGTGCCTGTGAATGTATATGCGTATGCTTGCATATGTATGGAGGGAGGCTGTGACTGACATCAGGCATCTTCCTCCGTCACTCTCCACTTTACTTCCTGAGGCAGACACTCTTACTACAAACCCAGAGTTTGTCAGTCCTGGCCAGTCCAGCTAGCTGGGAATTCTCTCTGCCTCTCCCTAGTGCTGGATTACAGGCAGCCTGCACACCTGCCCATATGCTTCATGCAGTTCTCACACTAGCATGGCAAGTGCTTTATCTACCAAGTCATCTCTCCAGCCCTAGGACAGTGTTCTAAGGCTCCTGGGCGGTGGTGGCGCACGCCTGTGATCCCAGCACTCTGGGAGGCAGATTCGGGCAAATTTCTGAGTTCGAGGCCAGCCTGGTCTACAGAGTGAGTTCCAGGACAGTCAGAGCTATACAGAGAAACCCTGTCTCAAAAAAACCAAATCCAAAAAACCAAAAAAAAAAAAAAAAAAAAAAACCAAACAAACAAACAAACAAACAAAAACAAAAACAAAAACCAGGCTCCTGGGCTCTACTGTTAAATCACATCCAGAAGAACTTTCCTCATTAACTTCCTCCAGCAGTGATGGAGACTGTCTCTGAGAATCCCAACACTTTGACTAGCTGTGTTGAAGAAAACTCAAGACAACACTGAAAATGTTCTTTTTTCATTTTCCTTTGAGACAGGACTTCACTACTTAGCCTAGGCTGGCTTTGAGCCTGAGATCCTCTCGCCCCTGCCTCTCAAGTGCTGAGATTATATGTAGGCGCTGACACACCTAGCTTACCTCTGAATGTCTGAAGACCTGAGAAAGCACCAGTAGTCATGGCTATAACACACACTGTAACATACAGGTCCCAGCAGTGGGGTGGGGCTTAGCTAAGCTCTCTTTAGTGTCCCACAGGTCCATGAATACTTTATGCAGAAAATCAAAGCAGCAAGGCTGAAGAAACAGGCTACTGTGTAACACCTGCCAGAGCCTTGTGGCCAACTTTTGGGGTGCAGGAACATGGGATGACCTTGCTTCAGTGAAGACTCCAATCATAGGCCAGGCCTGGTGGCACACCTTTAATCCCAGCACTTGGGGGGCAGAGGAAAGTGGATCTCTGAGTTTGAGGCCAGACTCATCTACAGATTGAGTTCCAGGGCAGCCAGGGCTACATGGAGAAATTCTGTCTTGAAAAACCAAACATAAATAAATGAAATAATAATAATTAATAATAACTCCAACCATGCATGACCCTAGTCTTTGGAGAAATTATTCCATGTCTTTGAGTCTGACTCTTCACCTAAACACTGCAGACAATACCTACCCCACAGAGACCTTCGGAGAGGATACAACTCCTACCATATATTGGCAGACAGGGCACTGACATTTAAAAGATGGTCACAGTGCTCTGAAACAGAGCCACATGAAGGGAGACACACTTAAGGTACACATATTTCAAAAGCACCATTTTGCTGGCGAAAAGGCACACCAGGAAGAGGAGGAAGCAGAGGGCCACTGTGCACGCACGAGGTTAGAGGGGCTCGAAGGAAGAAGACACAGCTCGCAGCGTTGATGGGGCCAGAGGCTCCTGAGGAAAATGCCCAACAAGAATGGCCACAGGTGCCGGGCGGTGGTGGCACACGCCTGTAATCCCAGCACTCGGGAGACAGAGGCAGGCAGATTTCTGAGTTCAAGACCAGCATGGTCTACAGAGTGAGTTCCAGGACAGCCAGGGCTACACAGAGAAACCCTGTCTTAGGAAAATAACAACAACAACAACAACAACAACAACAAAACAAGAATGGCCACAGGTGCTATACAAAGGGCAAAGAAGGAGCCGGGGCAGAGCAGGAAGCGTATGCAGCTGGCAGACAGGGACGGCACCATCTGGAGTGTATCTCTTCCTACAGTAACGTTCTCTGTCATTGTGTCCTGCCTATCTGAAGCCATCTTTTATGTCCATCTTTTCCTAGCACAGTGACTTCTGCCAGAAGACACCTGGACTCCACCTTCTCGTCTACCATCCTTCCAGGCCACCCCAGGGACCGCGTGCTCCTCCCTGAAGCCGAAGTCCCAAACACCATTTCATAGCCCCATGTTCATCACTGCCTGCCCCCTCTCAAGTCGCCTTGGGCCATCAACCTCTGCTGCCCAGTCTATGATCTGAAACACAGACCAACTTTTTGCTCTTTAAAGAGAAAAAAATTAAGCAATCTTCCTCCCGCCACCCAAGGGGCTTTGCAAATGCTGTCCACAACACTTGCACCTCCTCGCACTGTGCAAGCAAGATCTGAAGGAAGACAACTTGGAACTGGAAAACAGTGCAAAAGCCCTAAGCTGGATCGCTGTTAGGTCAGAAGCCTGGTGTGGCAGGCAAGGGTGGGAAAGGCCATGAGCTATCTCATCAGGAGATGAGAGCAGAGGCCGTGGACCCTCTGTTCACTCTGTTCCAGTGAGATGAAAGCAAGGTGCCGGTGGAAGGCGGGGTTTTAACATAGGTGACGGAACCAAAGGTGATCTTGTTCCTTATGGGATGGTGAGAGGAGGTGAGGAACAGGCAGGCGCTTAATTTATTATTATATATATTTATATCATATATATTTAATAACATATACAATACATAATATATTATATATTATATATTTATATTATATATATTAATAATAGTAAATTATATAAATATTTATATATTTTTTTTATTTGTGTGTATGTGTGGAGGTGGGAAGTATATGACTGCCTGTGTGCAGTCCCTGTGGAGACCAGAGGAGCATCAGATCCCCTGAACTGGATTTACAGACATTGCGAGCCTCCTGATGTGAATGGGCACTGGGCGTCTGCACTGGAGCGCTTGCCCAGTCTGAAACAAGGGGTCTGAAGCAAGATGGAGAATTATGGCTGTGACAGTATTTGTCCAAGATGTAATTTCTATTTTAACATCAAATCCTCCTCAGACAGTGAAGAGTCTGTGATGTCACAGGGCCCGGGTTCCAGTCCTGGCTCTCTGGTTTATTAAGTGTGTGACTCTTAGGCAGACAGCTTGATTTCTTTCTGGGCTTTGGTTTCCTTACAGAAAAGACAAGCAGAATGATTACTTTATAAAACCTGATCTAGGAAGGATTACGTGAGTTGTCGCCTGTAAAGGATTTACAACGGTATCTGCACAGCGAGTGCTCAGAAAACACGAGGCAACTGTTATTGCCTAGTTTATGATGCCTGCTGCCCATCGGAAGAGTTCTGTGAGAAAAAGAAAGAAACCAGAAAAACCTGGGTGTGCCCAACAGCCTCTTACCAAGATGTTTGAGATCAAATCCTTTAAGGTATGTGTCAGTACTGATATCCGCCGCTGTGGCAGCAGAGGCTGCCATCACAAGGTAAGGGGGACCCGCCCGCCTGCGTACCTTCAAACCGTGAGCCATCCGCAGCTGCCATTCAGCCAGAAGCTCCTCTCCCAGTGGTGAGGAAGAAAATGTTCCGGGGTCTAAAACAGAAATAAGTAAGCTTAGGAAAATGGAACAATCTGCAAAAGGAATTCAGAGTAAAGGAATTCTAAGAGCCAGCTAGGGTGCTAGCTCATGCCTTTAACCTAGACACTGTGAAGGCAGATCTCTATGAGCTTAAGGGTAGCCTGCTCTACATAGTGAGACCCTGTCTCAGAAATTAAAAATGATTACTACATGTTTTTAAAGATTTATTTATTTATTATATGTAAGTACACTGTAGCTGTCTTCAGACACTCCAAAAGAGGGTGTCAGATCTTGTTACGGATGGTTGTGAGCCACCATGTGGGATTTGAACTCAGGACCTTCAGAAGGGCAGTCGTGCTCTTAACCGCTGAGCCATCTCTCCAGAGCCCCCTCCCCCATTGTTACCTTTCTTTATCTTTTGTGGCTATGGGTCTGGTCTTTCCTTCCACCATGAGGGACCCAGAATGGGACTCGAACCATGCTTGGAGACAGCCGCCTTTCCCTATGAGCAATCTTCCCCCGCACAAATACTTGCCTACTCTTTCAGTGGGGATTGATAGTTTATATCACAGGTCATACAACTTGCTACTTAATATAGCTCAGGAAGAGTGCGTGGAGCTGAGCAGGCTCACGGAGTTAAAGAAGAGGAGTGAACCAGAGAAGGCAAGGAACCTGTGAATAGAGTATGTGAGGTGAGAACTAAACACAGGAGAGTCTAGACGCACTGAGGACTCTGTGAATGGGTGTCTGGGCTAGCCTGTGATCAGGACGTCTCTGAGCGGTGTCCACCCAATGCAGGAAAGAACCAGCCAGAGCAACGCTGGACAGCCTAAAAAGGAACAGGAAGCTGGGGGTGTAGCTCATTTGAATGCTTGCCTAGCATGCACAAAGTCCTGGGTCCAATTCTCAGGACCTGCAAAATCTGATGCATGCCTGCAATCCCAGCACCTAGGAGATGAAGGCAGGAGACTGAGCAAGTTTAAGGTTATCCTAGGCTATCTGGTGAGCTGGACTTATAAGAGGGCCCCTATCAACAAGAAGAGACTGGCTGCAGGGGACACTCGCCGCCGCGTGAAAGTTTAGGGGGCCAGGTGCAGCCTGGAGATGGAAGAAAACGGAAGGGGAGCCTAGGATTTGGGAGAGGAGATGGGGAAAGCGTGCGGGTGCAGCCGGTTTAAGGTCCCAGATCCTGGGGTCAGACAGACCTGGGTTTGAGTCCCGGTCCTATTGCTTCTCTCCTGTGTGTGTGCGCTCCTTGAGGCTCCTGATCTGTAAAATGAGTTCATGATGTGTCTAGACCATTCTATAAGGTAGAGCGTGTGAAGAGCTTAGAAAGAACCGGGCAATTAGCAGCGCTTGACTGTTAGCGACGCTGCAGTCGGACCCTGGGAAGCACAGACAGGGTTTGGGGGGGAAATGCTTAAGCAGCAGAGACCCGGGCGGGTAGGAGATTCCCCACCTGGCTCAGAAGCCCTGACGCCCTCACCTCGCAGGGAGAGGGTCCCGCTGTCCAGGAAAGGTTGGGGCCTGGGATGCTCTGCACTGGTAGCCGGTCAGCCGGGTCCCGGAAGCCGGAGATCCGGAGGGAGGGCGTTGGATCTCTCCGCCTCCTCCGGGCAGAGCACCGCCCCCTCTCTTAAAGCAAACGCGATCACCGAGCGATGACTTCGAAAACGTGGAAGGCTCCTAAGCACGGAGGACGTCTGAGCCTCGTCCGGCTCCTCTCGGTGGTCTTAAAGAGGCAGGCGAAGTAGGGCGAATTCTCAGGAGTTCCGGAGTGTTTATTCATTGTTTATACATTTTTCCTTATGCAAATAGAAAAATGAAAAATAATTGAGAAAAAGAAAATAGGTCGAGCTGGAGAGTTGACTCAGCGGTTAAGAGAACTGAATGCTCTTCCGAAGGTCCTGAGTTCAAATACCAGCAACCACATGGTGGCTCACAACCATCCCTAATGAAATCTGACGCCCTCTTCTGGTGTGTCTGAAGACAGCTACAGTGTACTTGCATATAATAAATAAATAAATCTTTGGTCTGGAGCGAGCTGGCCGGAGCGAGCAGAGGTCCTGAATTCAATGCAATTCCCAGCAACCAAATGATGGGCTCACAACCATCTGTACAGCTACAGTGTACTCATATACATAAAATAAATAAATCATTAAAAAAAGAAAAGAAAATAGGTCACCAATTCCGGGTTTCTCTGGTCATGAAAACTTAACCAGCAAGGAAGGCCCCATAGCAGATGACTTGTGAAAAAAAGCCTCCTGTCACTGTTCTCAGGAGGGTGGCCCCTCAGCTGTACCACCTAGGTGTCTGAAAGTCACCTGGAAACAGGCTCAGCAACATTGGAGTAGCCTGGCGAGCCACCTTGTGACCTGCTTCCTGCCTGGACCTAGTTATAAAATCTAGGAGTTCCTCCAGGCTTGGGGAAACTGCCTCCTCCTTCCCATAGAGGACTCTACCTTTTCCTCTGGGACTCCTGTTGCTCTATCAGTCCCCTGTGCTTCCCCCTGCTTTGCCTGAATTCTGTTTGCTCGTCTTCGCCAGCCTGTGAACACTTTGAGAACAAAAAGACCTGGAATGATTCTAGTCACCAGTGGCCAGTACCAGCCAAGGCTAGCATACAATTTCCATGCACAATATTCTAACACGGACTGAAAGGGTCCATAGACAGTTCTTGCTGTCTGGGAGCAGTGTAAACAGTAGACCCTTGATTCACAGTTCGTAAAAGAGAACAGTCTTTTAGCCTCCCCGCAGGGTACTTCCCATATGACTTCTAAAATACTCTGAATATTAATCATGATTAATAATGTTTTTCTCTTTTTAAAAAAGATGTATTTATTTATTTATTTATTTAATGTATATGAGTACACTGTAGCTGTCTTCAGACACACCAGAAGAGGGCATCTGATTCTATTACAGATGGTTGTGAGCCGCTGTGTGGTGGCTGGGAATTGAACTCAAGAACTCTGGAAGAGCAGTTAAGAGCAGTGCTCTTAACTGCTGAGCCATCTCTCCAGCCAGATGTTTCTCTAACTGGCAAGCAGTCAGGTGTAGTGACACATTAGTCATTTTCACTCATAAGAGACTTTGTCTATGCGGGTCCTCTGACTCTCAGAACAATGCTGCAAACCTGAAGGGGTGCCCTTGTATATAGGAAAACCTGGGCATAGAGTGTGTGCCAAGCACTTTTGGTGAATGTCAGGAGTGGGCATCAGCTTACGAATTCAGTCGTGCAAGCATACCCAACACCTCTTCTTTGTCTCACACTCACCTACTCTAACCCTCACCCCCACTGCTCTTATTCCAGCTACAGCGGGCAGACCCTGAGCAAAGGTCACCCCAAACCACGCTATGGGCTCCTCATCTTCTGCACCAAGCCCTGTTTCTTTATCCACAGGTCATAGGGACTCTACTAAAACCTCCTAGAACCCAGGCTGGTTCATCCCAGATGTGCAGAGGAGAAAGCAGCTAATGCCTCGTGGGCAAATCCTTGACCACTAGAGTCAACACCGGTGAACCCATGTATTTTCCCTCACATAGATTAGAAGTCTGCAGATGCTTTCTGCAGCTTTCAAATACACCGGAGGACTGAGCAGCCAAATCCCCCGATGATGCCTACCTGAGCTGGCGGACCTCTCTCCCCTGACTTACACTACCCGATCCCTGCCTAGTCCTTGGGCTCACACTGAATTACCCACATGAGAGACTGCACTAAAGCAGGCATGTGGGCACCAAGCACAGGCACAGTCGGGTGTGTAAATGCGTGTGGTACAAGTGTTCACAACTAGGTCAAACTTTTCCTCTACCAGCCGCTTGTATGGCACCTTCTGGCTCTGTTCCATTTTGTTTTCTATTTCTGTGGTGAATTCCATGACCAAAGCAACTTGGAGGGGAAGGAGTTGACTTGGCCTACATGTCCCAGACATAGTCCATTCCTGAGGGAAGTCAGGGCAGAACTGTGGAGGAATGCTGCTTACTAGCTTGCATCACATGGTTTGCCAAGCTTGCCGCCCAGTACCACCTGCCCAGGGGTGGCACAACCCACAGTGGGCTGGGCCCCACCACATCAATCATCAACCAAGACAATGCCCCACCGATTCACCTACGGGCAATCTGATCGGGGCAAATGCTCACTTAAGGTTCTGTCCTCCCAGATGACTATAGCTTGTGTCAGACAAAAATACCAACCTGCACAGGTACTATGCACACTAGCCAGTAGGGAAGAAACTCTGAGGTCAGTCCTAGCTTGAATTCTTCATGTCCTATGACCCTGTGTGGGGTCGCATCAGCAGAGGGTCTTACTGTGTCTCTGGTTGGTAACTATGAGCAATGACAATGGCTTGGTTTGTCTTGGGGAGGAGGAGTCTGCGGAGCCCCCACCTTGAATAATTGGAAGGTCACTATCCCACAGCTAGCACTGGGCAAGAACTGGACACGAGGCTGACCAAGCGTGCTCAGTCAACAAGTTCTCCAGTGCAGGAGTGAGGATTAAAATGAGACAATTAGACAAAACTGCAGCATGACCCCAGTCAATTCTGAGACTGAAGGGCAGGATTAAGAATTTCCAATCCACTTTTATACCAATTTAATTACATGCAGGAATTAAGATCAATAGTAGTACAATGAGGAACAAGCAAGACAGTAAACACAAAATTGTCAAGGCAATAAGCAAAGTTCTGTGACAGTTGTTTCCAAGGCCTTGTCAGAATGACCAAAATCCCTGAGCCCACTTCCTTGTCCAAGCCCAAAATCTTGCCTGAAGCCTGCTTCTCTCATTCCACCCTAGGATAAAAAATTCCTGCCATAATCTACTTCCCTATTATGACCTAATGTCAGATTCCTGCTTGAAGCCCTTGTCCTTGGCCAATGTCAAGTTCCTGCCAGGCAGCACAGCACCCCAATAAGGCTCTCCACACCAGGCATTCCATCATTTCCCTTATTCTTTTAAGAACGGGTCTCTCACTGAACTCAGTATTTAGGCTAGACTGGCTAGAAAGCTCCTGAGGAGTTTAACTCCACCCCACCCCCAATGCTGCGGTTACAGGCACACAGGACCATACCCAGCCCTTTAAGTATGTGCTAGAGATTCACACTCGGGCCCCATGCTTGCAGAGCAAGTGCCATGACCCACCACGCCATCTCCTTAGCCCCAGGACAGGCATTTGGAACCAGCCCACCCATGAGTCAGAAAGCAGTGACAGCCCACAGCTAGTGATAAAGTAGGTGGGACATGGGAGGAGAGGCAGGCAGGCTGGCAGCATCCCAGTTCCTAAAGAGTCTAACTGTGGCCAACAGAGAAGAAATGCACATTGAAGATAAGGTGCTGAGGTCTGGAAGAGCAAGAAGTCGATGTGACACTGAATAAGAAATAGACCAACTCTGTTGCTCTTGCTGCTTGGACCAGGTAGCTCTGTAGACCAGGCTGGCCTTGCATTCATAAAGATCCCTGCATCTTCCCTTCAAAGTGCTTAAAGTGTGTGATACCAAGCTGGATACCATCTGAAGACACTCCAGAAGGGGGCACCAGATCCCATTACAGATGGTCGTGAGCCACCATGTGGTTGCTGGGAATTGAACTCAGGACCTTCAGAAGAGCAGTCACTGCTCTTAACCGCTGAGCCATCTCTCCAGCCCCCAGACTAGCTTTTCTTACTTTCATTAGAATCCCTGAGAAAAAAGGGTCAGAGCAGTCAACTGTCATCTTAAGGCACACTGTGAACACCACAGAGTCTCTGAAAATGCTTTGAAGGAAACTTGTTTCCTTTTGGGGTTTTGTTTGTTTTGTTTTGTTTTTTTCCCAAAGAAAAGCTGAAAATCATTTTATTGCTAGAAGAGCCAAGTGCCAAAAAGTCCTCGTGCACAGTCTCTCAGTCTCCTCCATCAGAGTCCCAGCACAGACGGGAGAAGTGGAAACCTGAGGATTGGATGTAGATATTTAGGAAGAAAAGCCATACACAACTGAATGTCCCCCACTCCCATACTCCCTTGAGTCTACCATAAAGGCAGAAGCAATTTTTTTCTGTTGTCCGAGAAAGAGATCTTCCCTTGCTTGCAGATGCTGTAACAGTGCCAGGTAACTTTTTGTAGCAACAAATACCCAAGAAAAGCAATTTAAGAGGGACAAGGTTTGTGTAAGCTCATGGTTCCAAGGGTTCAGTGTTGTAGGATATTTGATCGCATTGTGAACTCCAAGATTGTGAACTGCAAAAACCTCCTCTTGTTGTGGTGTGGCTCAGACCTAGCACGCACCTTTAACCTAAGACCTTTCTGTAAACAATTAAATAAAGTCAACCATAGGTCAAGAGGCAGGACAAGCAATCAGTTGACATGGAGTGAACCTAGGAAAATGCAGGAACAAAAAGGGAGAGTCTTTGAGATAAAGGGTACTTAAGACCCCTGAAGAAGGGTTTTTTCCTTCTCGGATGTCAGTGATGTAGGAAGGTCAGATGGGTGCTTTCTTTGCCTCTCTGAACTGGCAGGTTTTCACCCTAGCATCTGGCTCCTGAGTCTTCATTGGTAAAAATTAACAGCTGAGATTTTTGTTTTTAAAACAACAGTTCAGCCTGAGGTGATCTGGATCCATTCCTTTGAGTCTAAGACAAAGTGAAATATCACGGTGGCAGGAACAGGTGGCTGCTCCCCTTGTGGCATTCGGGAAGTGGACAAGGACAGACTGCAAGAAGTGAGATGCTCTTGAGAGGTGTGTGTGCCTCCAGTGATCTGCTTCCTCCGAAGTCTCTCCTATCTCCCAATAATGCCTCTGGATTATGATCCATCCTTGGATGCATCTGCGGTGTCCTCATGATCTGCTCCTGCCCATAAAGCCCCAATGAGCTAGCAACCTAACCTTTAATCCGTGAGCTGCTGGGGGATTTCAGTTTCAAAGCCTGACATATAGTAATTTGTTCGTCATTGTTTCAGACTAAGGGACTAAAATAATTGGAAAGAACTAATGACAGCGACATCTGACCTGGATCTATCCGGAACTCAGTCACAGAAGGAGTCAGCCTAGCAGAGTCCAGTAAGAACTTGCTGAAGACACAGCTAAGGCACATTTGAAGAGATCAATGTGATGGCAACCCTGTCCTCCACCAGGAAGTGCACGGCATCAAACCAATGGCTTACCAATTACAAAGGGCTTTGCTGTGAATATGTAGTGTTCACGGCTCTGTAAGCCACAGGGTAGTGCTTTTCTCATCATTTTTCAGCAAAGCAGCCCATGCAGGAATGTATGCCCTTCCCCAGGTTAAAGTTCCTCTTTGTAAGAAATCCTGCCTCCCAGGGAGAGATCTCGGAGAAAGAGATCAATTTTGCTTCCTAATAAGTTCCATTAGATTAGAGGCTGTGACTATCTCTCGGCATTTTTGGTTCCTCCCTCTAGTGCTCCACTGCACTAGAGGAAGGCTGAGTGGTAAGAAAATCAATCAATTAACCATGAGTAACTTTAAAATATTGAGAGAAGGTGTGGTGGCCCACATCTGAAATCTCGATATTCAGGAAGCTGAGGCAGGAGGGTTGCTGTGAGTTCAAGGGCAGCCTGAGCTACACAGAACAGAGACAAAAGGGAGTTCCCTGGACATCTCCTGGAACTTCCACACCTAGCAATAAGGATAAGCAGGAGCCTTAAGCCACTACATTCTTGCAAGGGCATCTAAGCTCTGAGTTACTCAGGGAAAGCATTCTAAAGCATTCCAAAATGGCTTAGGCTGAGGGAAACTGGGGAGAGGCTGTGGAGGTTCCAATGGCCCCGTTAGAACGCCTCATTGTGGACTGAACTGTCCTCTTCAGTGAAAGGATCCCTGAGAGATGTGACCTGATCCTCCTCACTCTCACGGACCAAGTCCCACTGCAACAACTCATGAGACAGAGTCGGGTTGTGCAGGAGCACAGCCTCTCTGTGGATGCCATCCAACGCCTCTCAAGCACATCTTCTTATCTTCTTGCCTCCACCTCTCGCCTTCCAGGCGCCTCTGCATGTCCTTGTGTGGGCTCTGACTAGCTCCTCACATGTACCAGCTGACAGGACTCTGCCTCGGGGCTCTCCCACAGGGACCCTCATTGCTTTACATACGTCCAAAATGTGATGGAGTTAACAGCCTAAGGACAAACAAGGTCTCACTATATAGCCCAGGCTAGTCTCAAAGTTGTAATCCTCCAGATTCAGCCTCCAAAGCACTAGGATTGCAGGAGCGTGTGTCAAAAAGTCTCTCTGGGAGACTTCTGGCCAAGGAGATGAGCTCCAGTGGACAGTTGTCTCTCACTAATGTCACTAAAAGTTCTGAGATGAGTTTTCTAGTTAATGAAGCATTAACCTGCTTTTAACTTTCTTAAGATTTTAATAGGTTTCTCCTCCTCCTCTTCCTCCTCTTCCTCCTCCTCCTGCTCCTCTTCCTTGTTCTTTTGACAATGGTGAGTAAGATTCCAACTAGTCCGAGCTGGCCCTAAACTCAAAAGTATTAGAGGTATGTGCCCCTATGCCCAGCTTAAGATTTTCTTTTTAAAATAGAAGGAGTGAGCTGGGCAGTGGTGGCGCACGCCTGTAATCTCAGCACTCTGGGAGGCAGAGGCAGGCGGATTTCTGAGTTCGAGGCCAGCCTGGTCTACAGAGTGAGTTTTAGGACAGCCAGGGCTATACAGAGAAATCCTGTCTCGGAAAAAAAACCAAAGCCAAAAAGCCAAAAAAGCCAAAAAGCCAAAAACAAAAAACAAAAAACAAAAAAAAAAAAAACAAGTGAATAATTTTATAGACACTTTTTCTAGGCTAAATGAGGAACCATGTTGTCTTTCTGTTGTTAAAATGTTGTGTAGCTGAGCTGTAATCCCAGCACTCAGGAGGCAGAGACAGGAGGATCTCTGAGTTCAAGGTCAACCTAGTCTACAGAGTGAGTTCCTGAATAGTCAGGGCTTCACAGAGAAACCCTGTCTCAAAAAACAAAACAAAACAAAGAGTGTTTTATTTATAAGAGATAAATTTTTATAAGTTTATAAGTGTTTATAAGAGATAAATTCAGTGTTGGTGAGATGGCTCAGTGCTTGCCGCCAAGCCTGACAACAGGAGGACCCACATGGTAGAAGAAGAGGATTGACCCCTACAAGTGCCCTCTGACCTCCACACCATGGCCTGTGACCCCTGCCCCACCCATATACTTACACACACACACACACACACACACACAGATAGACACACACACACACAGACACACACTCACACACCACCACCGGAAACCCCCACCATTACCACCACCTATATATCACATAGACAAATTCTAAGGCCAAGATATTTGAAGAAGCAAGAAAAACAGTTTACATACAGCAGTGAAATATTTACATCTTAGGAAGAAAACGAGAACAGTGTATTTGAAAGAAATTATCCCTTGGAAATCAAGAATAAATAATTTCTCAGGCAAACAAATATTGAATTTATTGCCAATGATTTATCTCAAAGAAACATCAAAAGAACTTCTCAATAGAGAAAGAAAATGATATCAGTAAGAAACAGTTTTGCATAAAGAAAATAGCACTGGGGGAACATGAGCAAAAGTAAATTAAAAGCTTTGATTTTCTTTATCCCACACAATAAAGGCAGCAATCATTTGGTGGTATGAGTGTGGTGCTCACACTTATGTGCATACACACACACACACATGCACACACACACATATGTGGACTGGGAATATCACTGAGTGTGTGCATGCATGTGTGTGTGTGCATGTGCATTTGTGTGTATTAGTTACTTATATGATGGGTGACAAAGTACCCAACAAAATGCGAATTTAAAGGAGAAAGGTTTTATTCTTCCTCACAGTTCAAGGTCACAGTCCATCATGGTAAGGAAGGCACAGCAGCAGGGACTGGAGGCAGTTGGTCCACTGCAACCACAGTCAAAGGGTGAACGCATGCTGCTGCTCAGCTCCTACCTCCATTTCACAGTCCAGGGTCCCAGCCTAGGGAATGGCACCACCCACAGTGGACAAGTCTTCTTACCTCATTTAATGCAACAGAAAGGTTCAGAGTCATCCTCTGGCTGCTGTCCCCGACCCCTGACAGGTGATCCTAGATTCTGTCAATTGACAGTTAAGATCAGTGAATAGCTGAATAATGAAATTCAAATCACAATACCATCTATATTAGCATCCCCAAAGTAAAATATCTTAGTATGAATCTAAAGATACGTGGACAAGATCTACAAAACTCTGACAGAAGAAACAAAGAAGACCTGAGAAACCAATGTGTCTTCCATGTTCACACATAGCAAGAACCAACACAGCCAAGGTCTCCATTCTTCTCAAGTTGATCTACAGACTCAACACAACCCAGAGCTACATCCAGCAAATTACTTTGCTGATACAGTGCCTTAGTTAGGGTTTCCATTGCTGTCAAGAGACACTATGACCAAGGCAACTCTTTTTAAAAAAAGATTATTATGTACATAGTGTTCTGCCTGCATTTATGCCTGCAAGCTAGGAGAGGGCTCCAGATCTCATTACAGATGGTTGTGAGCCACTATGTGGTTGCTGGGAATTGAACTCAGTACCTCCGGAAGAGCAGATAGTGCTCTTAACCTCTGAGCCATCTCTCTGTTCCCCAATGCAACTCTTATTAAGGCAAACATTTAACTGGGGCTGCCTTACAGTTTCAGAGGTTCAGTCCATTATCATCATGGTGGAAATTATGGCATTAATCAGGCAGACATTGTGCCAAAGAAGCCAAGAGTTCCACATTTTTTTTTTAAAAAGATGTATTTATTTTATTTATGTGAGTACACTATCACTAGCTGTCTTCAGACACACCAGAAGAGGGCATCAGATCTCATTACAGATTGCCTGTGAACCACCATGTGGTTGCTGGGATTTGAACTCAGGACCTCTGGAAGAGCAGACAGTACTCTTAACGTACTTTGTTTGTTTGTTTTTTGTTTGTTTTTGTTTTTTTATTTTCGAGACAGGGTTTCTCTGTGTAGCCCTGACTGTCCTGGAACTCAGTCTGTAGACTAGGCTGGCCTTGAACTCAGAAATCCACCTGCCTCTGCCTCCCAAGTGCTGGGATTAAATGCATGCACCACCACCGCCTGGCTTAATTTATCTATTATTAGCAGGTGCTCTATAGCATGTGTCATCAGAGAATTGCAAACTGTATTGAGGGATGCTAAGGCACATGTACCCAAATAGCAAAAATGAAAAATGCTGACAACACTGAACATTGGCAAAGGTATGAAGCAACAGATGTGAAATCTTGTCATTGCTGGGGGCAGTAAAATATCCCTAACACATTGCAAGACAATGGGGCGATTACTTACAAGTCCAAGCACACTTCTACTACACAAACCATCAGCTGCACCCACTGGAGAGCCAAGTGAGTCGAACTGTCTCCATCTGCCTGTGATGCTTGCATCTGCTTTGTCTATGACTGGGGAGCAACCCAGATGTTCCCCAGTTGATGAATGGATCAAGTTCAGTACAGTCAGACAATGGGAATTACTGCGTTCAAAAGAAATAAGCTAACAAGTCAGGAAACTTAAGTGGGTGCCACTAAGTAAAAGAAGGGAACCAGGAAAGGCTGCAGATAAGATTCTAACTTACATGGAATGCAGGAGCAGGGAGAGGGCCTGGGGCACACTCTCCCCAAAGGACTCAGTCTCCAGAAACATGCAGCCATGCACTGCCGGCCATGACTGAGTAAAGTGTTTTTCATTATTGAAAGAACCAATTTTATCTTATCTGTTGTATTTTATTTTGTAGTTCTGGGGATATACACAGGGTTTGTACATGGCTGGCAATTGTGTTATCCTTGAGACACAATCCCAGCCAGCCTTTGTATTATTAAAATATATACACACATGCACTCCCCCCTGACACATACACATACAACATAGAGACAGAGAGAGACAGAGGAGAGAGAGAGAGAGAGAGAGGGAGAGAGAGAGAGAGAGAGAGAGAGAGAAGCAGGGGAAGAGAAGAAGAAGAAGCAGAAGCAGAAGAGGAAGAGGAAGAAGAAAGGAAAAGGAGGAGATATGGAGAGATGGCAAAGATAGTAATTTTGTTGTTCTTGCAGAGGACTTGGGTTCTGCTCCCACATCAACCATCCATAACTCCAATTCTAGATGTTTCTACACTCTCTTCTGACCTCCTCAGGTACCAGGCATGCACACGATACACATATATTTAAAAGATAGCTAACCTTAAAAGCTAGTCATAGTCAAATAGTGGCAGTGCACACCTTTAATACCAGCACTAGGGAGGCAAAGGCAGGCACATCTCTGTGAGTTCCAGGCCAGCCTGGTCTACAGAGCTAGTTCCAAGACAGTCAGGGCTACATATAGAAACCCTGTCTCAAAAAACAAAAACAAACAAAACAAAACAAAACAAAAAACACTAGTCAGCCAGGTGGTGGTGGTGCACGCCTGTAATCTCAGCACTCTGGGAGGCAGAGGCAGGCGGATTTCTGAGTTCGAGGCCAGCCTGGCCTACAGAGTGAGTTCCAGGACAGACAGGGCTACACAGAGAAACCCTGTCTCGAAAAAAAAAACCAAATCCAAATAGCCAAAAAAACAAAACAAAAAAAAAGCAAAAAACAAACAAACAAACAAAAAAAACCACTAGTCATTTGCAAGTGGCTATTTTTTCTTTCCCTTCCTTCCTTTTCTTCTCCTCCTCCTCTTCCTCCTCCTCCTCTTCTTCTAGACAGGGCCCAAAACATACACCAAGCTGATTTTAAACTCACAAAGATCCCCCTGCCTCAGCCTCCTGAATGCTGGGTAAAAAGTGTGCTGCTATAGCATCTGGGATTTTCTAACAGACTCCTTTGTTCTTTTTTTTTTTTTTTTTTTTAAGTGACTGGATAATAATTGTATAAAATAGTGGAGTTCATTATGTTCTACCAGGGTCCCTTTCAGTGTGATCTTTTCAAGTGTTTGTTTAAAAAGAAAATCAGAGGGAAACTAAGAAACTCTCAAAGGGTAACAAAGAATCCGGTAGGGTAATTATTAGAGAGGCCTCTGTGCCCTGGTTTGGAATTTTCCATCTGATTGACAGCAAGACAAACACCTGCTGTCCTGGCACGGTCCCCCTGTCAGGGTTGGCTGCAGTCCCCTGCACCTTTGTCCAACTCCACCCAGCGCTGTCTGGCTGGGGCCTCTCCTTCAGTGCATAGGCCTCAGAGCCAGTTCTGCCCCGAGCTGAGATGGGGCTGTCCTGGCAGCGGCCATGGCTGTGGCTGTGGCTGTGGCTGAAGCGGCTTGTGATCTTCCTGCAGGTGGCCTTGGAGGTGGCTGTAGGCAAGGTGCTAATGACACTGTTCCCAGACAGAGTCAAGCAGAGCATCCTAGCCATGGGCCAAAAGACCGGGATGGCCAGGAATCCCCGGTTCGCCCCTGACAACTGGGTCCCCACCTTCTTCAGTATCCAGTACTTCTGGTTCGTCCTGAAGGTCCGCTGGCAGAGACTGGAAGACAGAGCTGAGTTTGGGGGGCTGGCCCCCAACTGCACCGTGGTCCGCCTCTCAGGACAGAAGTGCAACATCTGGGATTTCATTCAAGGTGAGCTCAGGGGCTCAGTGCAGTGGGGATGGCTGGGGTGGAGGTGTGGGATGGGAAGCACCGAGCTTTCTGTCATCCCTCCTGCTGTTCCTGGGTGACTTCTCGTCCTCCTGCTCAGTGGTGCGACTCTCCCAGGTTTTCTCTCTCTTGGCTGGTGTCTTCCCAGGGTTCATATAACAAGCCATGTGCTCTGGCCTTCCAGCGCCTAGGTGTAAGCAATTCATCTGTAATTTGGTGAAATCTTCCTCAGCTTCCAGTCTGATATACAGTGCCACTTCTTACAGGAAGCCCGCCCTGACTTCCCCAGGTTACTCTTCATATGTGCCAACTAGCATCCTATATTTTGCTTTATTGACACAATTCGCAGATATGAGTGGGTACCTATGTTTCACCACCCTTACCAGTCTATAAATTCACAGGGGAGTGCCCCGTGTCTGATGTGGCACAGGACAGTAATTTATGAGTTATGAGATCTCTCAGTTCTCCATCCTCCTCTCCATCAGATATAATGGTCTGTTTGGGTTCTGGAAACCCTAACTGGTCCCCACCACTCCTCTCCCTGGCAAACCGTCTCTCTGCTCTCTTTCTTCCACTCGACAGCTGCCAGATCACCCTTTCCCAAGATCACCCAGCACAGCACCCTGCGGCATCTCCCTCCTGCGCTCAGGGGGAGCCCTGGGCTCGGGCTGGTGTTCACAATATTCCACAGTCATGCTTGGAATTTTCACCCCAACGTTATTCCCAGGATTCCTTCACGCTCTCTCTGCTAGACCTGTGTGGGGTTTGCTCATCCTGGGCCTGACTTCTGTGTGCCTTTCTGACACCGTTTAATGATTTGGAACACCCTTCTGGGTGGCCAGCCACCTTCCCCTGCGTACCGGGGTCCAGCTCTCAGGCCACATCCTCTGAGATGCCACTTCAGGTCTCTCTAATGAGGGAACCGCTGTCTCCCTGCTGGACCCAGGCTTCCCTGCCTGACTCTTCCCTCAAAGAACTGCCTCTTGCTACCCAGGTGCTGCCACCCCTGCTCCCCCCCAGCAGAGCTCCCCGGGAAAGAGCTGTTTGATTCAGTTAACCCCAGGGCGCCAAGACAGGGGGATAACCCAGTGCTTTCTGTGTTCTTTGGAATCCAAGCCCCCTCAGATAAGCTTCACAATGTAGAGTTTCCAGGGCAAACCAGTTTGGGAACCCCCATATCCTGTGTCAGCCTCCTGTGATTGCCACAAGACAAGTGGCACATGAAGCATCCAGAAAGGCTCTGTAAAATATGTCCCCACCTCCTCTCGGAAGGCCTTTGATCGTCACGCTGATTCCTAACACCACCCTTTGGGAAATGTTGACCTAGTGGGAGCCCCTCATTCTAGAGGGGAATGGAGAGGTCTGAGAGGCTAAGCTGACTGACTGAGTGTCAGGTCAGACTCAGAATCAGCCTTCTTCTATCCAGCTCACAGTGCACCCCGTGGACGATCAGGGGCTGTCCTCTGTGTGCCAGAACGTCAGCTAGACATCAGGAGCTCAGGCAAGATCCTTCTAGACGGAAGGGCTTTACAGTTCCATGGCAGAGATGAATAGAACAAGCTAATTCAATGGTCCTGTGACATGCAGGGGACAAGGAGGGCCTGACCTGCCTGCAGGACTTGGAAGGCTTCCTGGAGGAGGTGTATTTGGAACTAATGAATATGATTTTTGTAGACTGAGAAGGATAATGTTCAAAGTAATAGAAGAACAAGAGTCTCTCTCTCTCTCTCTCTCTCCTCTCATTAATGAATTTAAACTGTAACATGAAGAGGACCTTAATTTATTCAGCCAACAGTCAGCACACAGCACTGAGAATGAGAACAGTGAGGGCAGTGGTTTACACGATGTTTCCTGTGTGCCAGACACTCGTGGGCAGAACCGAGTGCTGGAGAGCGATCTGGGGAGCAGCGCCCTGGAAGCCGCCAGGGCCAGTGCACGGGACACACTATGTCTGTTAACTGTCCTCTCTCAGATAAAAAGAGTTCTGTTTTCTAGGTGTGGTGGCAAACACCTGTTGTCCCAGCACTAGGGAAGCAAAGGCAGGAGGATTGGAGTTCAGAGCCAACCTGGGGTATATGACGAGAGCTATCTCAAAAACTCCTGGCTTGGGAGTTTGCCAGCATACACAAGACTCTAGGTTTCATCCCAATCCAGAAATAAGAACAAAACAGTGCTCAGCAAATCAGGCATGGTGTCAGGTGTCTATAATCTTCGAACTCTAGAAGTAGAGGCAAGATCAGAAATACAAGCTCATTCTACTTAGCTGTAGGCCAGCCTGGGCTACATGAGACCCTGGTTAAAATAAAGAAAGTAGGATGTAGTGGACTGGAGAGAACGGCTTGGCAGTTGTGAACGGCTGCTGCTCTTCTAGAAAGCCTGAGTTTGGTTCCCAGCATCCATGTGGGGCAGCTCACAGCTGCCTGTAACTCCAGCTCCATGTCGTCCACTAACTCCACAGGATCTGCCGCCCTCTTCTGGTCTCTGCAGGCATGCATGCATACACACACACACACACACACACACACACACACTTTTCAGGAAAAGGTCCCTGATCCCTGCTGCTGTATCAGAAAGCAAATGATACTGGAGACAGATATAGCCCACCTAACCTTCATTTATAAAATGAAGTTATTTTCAGCACATTGAAATCACAGGCATGGGTGAACCAGTCACAAGTGTCACTGGTCTCTGCCCCAGCACACTTCACAGCTCAGAGGGAGAGATAAAATAGGAGGGGAGAAGGTTGTGGAGAACTCAGGCTCCCTGCCTGAGTGACTGGGGAGGCGGCAGGGAGGACACTGGGAGCCCAGCAGCCCTGAAGCTCTGGGGCATATGAGGACAGAGGGGGAGGGGCAGGGGCAGGTGAGTTCCCAGATGTGGAAACTGGGTGCAAGGGGAGGCTGCTGAAGTCATGAGGGACCAGAGCTGGAGGGGTTCTGTCTCCTACCCATAGGCACACACACACACCTCAATGTCAATTACAAAGTCATCCTATAGTTCTTCAGAAACTCCCAGGCCTTTGACATGCCAAAGGATGCTTTGGGTATAAACACAGAACTCATTTTAGAGCTAGCTACCCATTGGAAGTCCAGGAAGATTTCTTATGGATAATCTAGTGTGACCCCTGGACTGTTTCGGATGCAAAGGACTAGAGTGGTACCTGACCACTCAAAGTCCCATAGCGAGTTCTCAGTGGGGTAGAAGCAACCGCTTGTGTTTCGGGCCTGCTTTCTACTGTTGCACGGAACACCGGGCCTCAGATTCACACACAGTATGCACATACTCCTGAACATCACACGCATGCACCCAGGAAACTGTTGATCTGCTGTCTCTCCAAGTATACAGAGGAGATATCACCTAGTAATGATAAGAGGGGCTTCTCTACGGAGAGAGCCTGGGCCAGAGGCTCACACGCTGACAGGAGGAGGCGGGTGAGGGGATGGGAAGAAGCACGAGCCCAGGCCAATCGCACTCGGGAGCTATTTTCCTGTTTATACAACATTGCAGACCTAACCTCGAGTCCTTACCTGACACCCTCACGATATGGCCTGTGGCCTGTGGCCTGTGGACACTAGCAGTGTGCCAGCCGCAAGCACCCACACTTCCTCTTTCTGCTGCCAGGTAGACTTTGTCCTTACTGCTCATCGCCATGCTGACCACACTTGAGATCATTAGACAGATGTGCCTGTCCTTTTTTGCCCATTAAAAGCAAAATTCCAGACAGCTGACATTTAAAACTGGTCTTAACTCGAAATCGGTTTTCTTATCATCTGAAGAACCATTCTCTAGGGTCATTATAGTCCAGTGACCAGACACTTGTCAGCAACTGGCCTCAGAGCCTCCCCTACAAAGGCCCTGTCAGATGGGGAGGAATCATTATTCAATCAACCATCAGGGACAGAGAGGGCCCCCCCCCCACTCTGGGGCCTCCCAGGGCCTCCTAGAAAAACAGTTTGTGAACCAGATAAGGAAGGAGGGCTTCCTGTCTGCAGAGAAACCAGCCTGGCTTACCTTTACATGGAGGCTGAACATTTATTTATTTACTTATTTTTTTAAATGTACTTTGTGTGTGTGAGTGTACATGTGTGTAAGCAACAGTGCATGTGTGAGGATCAAGGGGTGACGCACAGGAGCAGGTTCCCTCCTCCTACCATGTGGGTTCTGAGAACAGAACTGAAGTTGTCAGGCGTGGCCGCAAAGCCTCCTTACCGCAGAGCCACCTGCTGGCGCCAAGTTATGACACTGTAACTACTTGTTCTTCTCTCTTTACCTGAGTACTAGAAAACTCAGAGTCAATACATAGCTGTGTTCTAATGAATGTGCGGATGCTGAGGACCCAGTTCACTATCTGGCCCAGCATGTGTGAGGCCTTGGGTTTTGACATCCTACATTGCCAAAAAGTAAAGTGAATTTCAAGGTGCTACGCACCTTGGAGCCTCTCTGTCCATTTCCTGTCCTGTTCTGTGCCTTTCAGAAGGCCGTGATCTCTTTCCTCGGTTAGTACTTGCTCTTTTTCCATGTATGCAAGCTGCTTCGAGTCCCGTGCATAGCAAGGAGGATGTGTAAGGGATGACATGAGACACCAGACAGCTGAGGCGCCTCGGCCACCGTCAGGCAGTGTGCTCTTTCTACAGCTCTGCCTCTCCCCGTGTGCATTAGCGGTGGCTCCCGCTTCTCCAGTGCCGTCCGGTACTGCTCCCCAACTCTCATCCCCACTCTGTCTTTTCTCCACACGGCAGCCAGTGTGCCACTCCAGTGCGAATCTGATTGCGACATGAAGTTAGGGATTTTTGAAAGCCTCAGACCCTACTCTGGCTTCCTTTAAAAAATAATTTTATTACATTTAAAATTTTGTTTTTATGTACATGTATGCATATATGTACATGTGTGTGGGTACGAGTTTTCCACAAGTGTGCCATGGTTCAGGCAAAATGGCTCAGTGGGTGTAAGTGTCTGTAGCCAAGTCTAACAACTTGAGTTTAATCCCCAAGGCCCACATGGTAGCAAGAAAGAATAGATGCTTGCAAGTTATTGTCTTCTGACCTCTACACAGGCATACCTACCCACATCCACACACCCATATACATCCACACACCTACACATACACACTCAAACACACACTCACACACATAATACACATACATAATACACATACATATATACCCACACATACACATGCACACATAAACACACACATGCAGACATATACACAGAGAAACACACACACACACACACACACACACACACACACGAGAAGTTGCTTGGGTTCCAGAGAACTAAAAGCATCTGGAGACTTGGATATAAGCTGCCTTTTAAGGACAGTTAGATCACATCTGGCAGTCACCGTGGTTGGGATGTGTACCGCCGGCCACCCCTGAGGTACCACTACCAGGCTGAGAATGAGCTCTATCTCAGTGACTCCAGAATAAAAGACATGAATGGGGAGTGCTGCCTGCCCCTGGCTGCCAGGGCAGGGACATGGCTGCTTCTCTGGTCTTCCAGAGAGCAAGGCTGGGCACACTGTCCTATCAGTCACACGCAGAATAGGAATTCCAAATGAGAAAGAGGATTAAGGAGCCAGGTGGGCAAGAATTATAGCTTACACCCGCCCCACCCCCGCTTTACAGCTCTGGTACTTTCTACCACAGCTAGAATAAAACCCAGCAGCTCTTTCTCCAGCCCATTGCAGTCTCTGCCAACTCCACCCTCGGTGCCAGGTTCCGGACAGTGGTCTTGCAGGTCCTTAAACAAACTGGGCTCTGTCCCTCCTTGAGGACTTTGAACACTGACTGGCTTTGCCTGACATGCCCTGCCTCCTTTCTCCAGCCCTTCACCTCTCAGGCTGGCGGCAGCTCCCCGGAGGCCCTCCCTGCTCCGCCCGTCTGCAGTGGCCATCCTTTCTGATCTTTTTCATAACACTCACCACAGTTCCACAATGCTTTGCTTGCTTGTTCATTGCCTATGGCCAGTCTCTCAGCTGGCCATAAAGGACACAAACCACAAAGGACACAGAGGCAGATTCCCGACTGGCTTCCTTCTCCACTGACTGCGGCCTGTGGTGGCAACGCTGGCATACTGTAAATTCAGAATAAATCTTTATAAACAGAATGTGCATTTGTTCAAAGCAGGGAACAGAGTATGAATCCTTAGGGGCAAGGAGGAGCTTGGGCGATGTGGCTGCTCAAACAGGTCATGTCACTGTGCAGGGCTAGCAAGCCTCTGATAGACTAGACGCGTGGCTAGGGCTCAACAGGTCTTCAATGTTAGTCACAGAAACCTCAGGCTACAACAGTGGTTCGTTCACCCAGGGCTTTCCTTATTCGTGGCTGAAGAAGGCTCCTGCCTAGAGCTGACTTTGTAGGCTTGAGACCAAGGGTTCCCATGGTCAGAAAGGCCTGTGCTTGGGGATTTAGTACTCTGCAGAAGTTCGCCTGAGATTCCTCCTGACGTCATCTTTTATAGAGGGTGGTATTGTGAGTCAGGGTCTCACTACATAACTGGCTTCAAACTCACAGCACTCACCTGTCTCAGCCTCCCCAGTTCTGGTGAGGTACTTGGGTTCTGGTACTACACACTTGTACCACTATGCCAAACCACGAATTCATCTTCAAATCTGCATTGAGTTGTTAAGCTTTATGGGACAATGAATGAGCTCTGGGGGCTTGGTCCTCAGGAGCCTCAGCTCACAGAAGTGCAGCCTTTTCTGAATGTCTGAGACACATTATTCTCCAGGACTTGGTCATCTATCTCTGGGTGTGCCTTCGTGCTCCTACGGGTGACTACTGTCACCTTCTGCCCCAGAAGGGGCAAAGAGCACTGAACAAGAAAGGCAAGATCTAGTGCGAGCATCCTCCAGTCTCAGGGCAGGGTGCTGTCCCCGTCATGAACTGGCATTGACACTGTGCAGTTCGGTAAGTGACTGGGAGGGACCCAGAGGGAGAGGCCTCTACCTCGTAAAGGTGCCTGGGACATCCAGGAATAGGAAAGGCAATGCCTGGTAGGAGGAAGGGCAGGCGGGCAGGAGGGGCAGCTGCTGGCTCAGCTTCTGTGCTCCTGGCACAGAGCAGGAGGTCTCTGGGGCTGCAATGACTACAGGGGCCTGTTGTCACCCTTCCAGCATCCTCAGGCTTAGGAGATTATGGCACTAAATAGAAGCTAACTAACACGCCTTCCGGGTGATGAGAGACCACAGAAGCATAAAGAATCTGCAGAGCAAACGTAGCAGCTCTCGCTTTGTTTTCAGTGATTTCTGTTTTGCAGTGGTTGTTCCCACCCCTGCTCCCTTTGGGATGAGCTCCTCACAATAGCGTACATTTACTGAGCATCTCCTGTGGGTCAGGCACCGTATTAAGCCCTTATCAGCATGAGCTTACTTAATTTTCATACTGATCCTGTAAAGTATAAATTCCTTTTAAGATCTATTTTCTATCTTGTGTGTGTGTGTGTGTGTGTGTGTGTGTGTGTATGTGTGTGTGCATCACCTGTGTGCCTGGTGCTTTCAGAGACTAGAAGAGAATGTCTGAGCCCTGGAACTGGAATTGTGGGTAGTTGTGAGCCACCTAACGTGGGTGCTGAGAATGGACTCTGCAAGATCAAGGTGCTCTAAAGTGCTGAGCCACAGTTCCAGCGCCTGCAGAGCCTGTGTTTTCATGTCCATTGAGGGAACAGAGGTCCTTCGAGTAGAAAGAGCACCGACCTCCAAGTCCAGCAGCCCATCTTCATTACAACTCCTCCGCTGACCTGCTGCGAGTGCGTGCTGAAGCAAGTCCCTAAAGTTACACTCCGGTGCTTTGTAAAAATGAGGGAGAATTGCCAGGCATGGGGCTGCACTCAGGAGGCAGATCTCTGAGTTCAAGGCCAGCCTGGTCTACATAGTGAGTTCCAGGCTAGCCAGGGCTATAACACATTCTCTCAAAAAAAGGTGGGGGGGGAGTAACTACCCACCCTGAATATTAGCAATCACATCTCATAGAGGATGGGTGTCTGCCCACCTCATAACTACAGTCTGCAGGGAAGAATTTTTTTTTTTTTATTTTGTTTACCATCTAGCATCTAGTGGTCACCAAGACAACCTAATAAAACCTCTGCTTTCAGAGAGGTAGAAGCCAGCCCTAACCCCCACTAGTCACGCCATCTAGACTGTCATGGTGTTTAGGACTCATCCCACGGGGGTGGGGGGGTGGGGGGGCAGAAGGAACAGAATCGAACACAGGAGGGAAGACAGTACACGTGAAAGGAGACATGCGAGTCACGGTTCCTGTGGTTCCCTCTGTTGCAGGCAGCAGGCCCCTGGTGTTGAACTTTGGCAGTTGTACCTGACCTTCATTTCTCCTCAAATTTGACCAGTTCAAGAGACTCATAGAGGACTTTGCCTCCACAGCCGATTTCCTCATCATTTACATTGAAGAAGCTCACGCCACAGGTACAGAGGCTCCGGCCTCCAGTCTTCCCGCTCTACCTTTCTCCCGTCGTCAGAGCCCACGTTATAGTTGGGACAGGGAGGAGGGAGGGAAGAAAGAAGGGAGGACCAGAGAATCCTAGAACTGGCTTTCCCTGCCTCTCCCTCCACAGTCTGCTTTCAACAAGAGCACACAGAGCAGAAGTCTGAAGAGGGGCATAGTTACATGAGGACTTGGGGAAGGGCAACTGGTTTGAGCACATTGTAATAAAGATGGGCTGTTGAAACTTGGTGTGGCACCAGTGAAAATGGCCACCCTGTAGCTATTTTTCAGGTGATATCCTAAGATCAAAAGGACAGGGCAATGGCTTTTCTGGATCATAGCTTGTTAAACTTTGGTGACCCCCACACTCCTGGGGACACTGCTGAAGGAGACACCTTCACAGATCTGAGCTGCATTCTAGGTAATGCTACTACCCCTGGTCTGGGGACCACACTGCTGCAGAACAGCGCTTTCTTACATGATAAATAGGAGTTCCTTCCCAGCCCTAACAATGACATTACCACTGCTTCCATAAGACACCTTATTCCTATGCTAAGGAAGTTGAAACAGTGAGACAGGTTTTCCTTACACTGGATGGACAGACCTTCTTTCTAGAAACATCCACATTTTGCTCCTTGAACTCTGTAGGATAATCAGGCATATCCCCATTTCTCTGGCACTTATAGGGACTGAACCCTCAAATTTAGCCTTAATCTCAAATTCATATTTTGAAGAAGGCTTCCTTGGTGGAGGGGAACCAGTATTCCTCTGCCTCTCCACATGGTGGGGAGGCGTTCTGAGGACTTGTCTCCCAGGACTCTGTAGGGCCATGTCCCAGTCAGGGCTCTGTTGACACTGGGTGAATGAGCACCCAGGCTGCTCAATCTTTGCTGATTTGCCCTCGAGTGGGGAGCACAGAGATCTCTCTGACCGCTTCCACCCCATTTGGCCACATAGTGTGCATCTTAGTGTGCTCTGTATCCTCGCGTGCTACTGAAGTCCCTGAAAACAGGGCCACCTCGATTGCTTGTTGAAAACGTATATTCCCAGGCCCCAACCTAAGCCTACTGTATTTTTATTTCTCTGTGCTCAAACGCCTGAGAATTTTCAACTTAATACTGTGTACATTTAATAGGCAGCTTCCATTCTCATTCACATTTGGGGGGAATTTTTAAATATCATGGGGTAACAAGTGTGTGGATATGAGCACACTCTCCTGTGTGGTTTTATGTATATTTAAACTTTTCCATAAAATATATTTTCAAAGAATGGCTTATGCATCAGACAGTGGTGGTATATGCCTTTAATTTCAACACTTGTTAGGCACAGTAGGTAGATCTCTGAGTTCAAGGCCAGCTTGCCCTACAGAGTGAGTTCCAATACAACCAGGGCTACAAAGAGAAACCCTGTCTTGAAAAAACAAAACAAAAAACAAAGAAAGGGAAAAGGACAGTTTAGGCAGCAGGAGCTCCAGCACATGGCAGTGCATTTCTTTGTGAGAAGCAGCCCTGGGCAGTCCACTGAGATCCAGTCTCCATAGCTGAGAAGAGACAGGGCTATGACAGTCTCAGAGACGACAGCTTGAGCTCAGCCAAAGCTGGCTAGGTTCTGGGGTGGCACTTCTCAAACTTCCATAAGGTCACCTGGAGATCCTGTTCAGATGCTGGAGGGCTGGTGTGTGGCCCGGGAAGCTGGGCAGCTGGCCTAGGGGCCACGCTTTGAGGAACTGAGTCCTGGAGGATCCAGCTTTCATTTCCAGAAGAACAAGTTGCTAACTGTAGCAGGCTGGGGTCACCCTAGCACTGACTCCTGGTTCTGATGCCAGATGCATTTGTCCAGAAGTCAGACCCAGTGTACTGGCTGGTATTGTGTGTCAACTTGACACAGGCTGGAGTTATCACGGAGAAAGGAGTTTCAGTTGGGGAAGTGCCTCCATGAGATCCAACTGTGGGGCATTTTCTCAATTAGTGATCAAGTGATGAGGGCCCCTTGTGGGTGGTGCCATCCCTGGGCTGTATTCTTGGGTTCTATAAGAGAGCAGGCTGAGCAAGCTAGGGGAAGCAAGCCAGTAAGAAACATCCCTCCATGGCCTCTGCATCAGCTCCTTCTTCCTGACCTGCTTGAGTTCTAGTCCTGACTTCCTTTAGTGATGAACAGCAATGCAGAAGTGTAAACTGAATAAACCCTTTCCTCCCCAACTTGCTTCTTGATGTTGTGCAGGAATAGAAACCCTGAATAAGACAAATTGGTACCAGCATAGTGGGGTATTCCTGTGACAACCTGACCATGTTTTGGGGAGGACTGTGGAAGGACTTTGGAACTTTGGGCTAGATGATCCATTCTGTGTTAAGAGCTCTGTGGAATGTTCTGTAGGAGCTTGGAAGATAATGTTGAGCACATTGCAGAAGATGGAGGCCTGGCTTGTGAAATTTCAGAGGGAAGATTAAAGACTATTACAGTGGCCATGTTTTGATTGTGAAGATTCTGTGGTTTTGGTTAGCTGGGGCTGAAGAATCAGCTGTGAGTAACAAGATACCAGAACCACTAAAGCAAACCTTTGTGTTACTGGGACTATTGATGCTGGTTAGCTGGAGCTAAGAAATTAGCGGTGATTAGGAAGAGACCAGCATCACTGAGATGAAATCTTCTGGGAAGTGTTTTCTGAGAGCACAGAGGCTGTGTTCCAGAGATAGCCACAGTTGTATTTTGTGCTGTGGCTGGACTTGGTACCGTGTAAGAGTCACCCAGTCACTGGTTTTGAAGGCATGAAGGGGTCATGAAGAGCAGCTGAGGCTCTTGGCACAGTGAGAGGCCACAGAAGGCCACTGGTGAAGGTGCAGCCTCAGTTGCAATTGATGGCCCAGGACTTGAAGGGGTCATGCATAGGAGCAGAGGCTTGTCACCATGAAGAGAGCCTATGAGAGGCTATTGGTGAAGCCTAATTACAGTGGAAGATAGCAGCATTTTGGAGATGCCCGTTCCATGCCATGACCACCAAGAACAGTAGCAGCAGTGGAGTACAGGCAGCTAGAGCCTAGAAGACAAGCTGTGTGCTACAAAGGGCAGAGCTGGAGAAGTGACCCAAGCCCTTGGAGGAGCCTGAAAGATCGTGAGTTGGATCCCAGACATTGAACCATTTGAGTTTGAGATTTGCTTTTGGTTGTGACTATGCCCTGATATGTTTCCCTCTTGAAGAAAGTATTTTAGTGGAGCCCACAGTTAAGAGACTTTGAATTTTTAAAAGACTTTGAATTTTAAAGGTATTGGACATTTTAAAGTGATTGAACTTTTAATATGCAAAGACTGTGGGACTTTTAAAGTAATTTAGATCTTGGGGATGAATAAGAAAGTAAGGTTTGAGGCTTAATAGTGATGTGTTTGTGTATCAAGTTGACAAGGGGTCGATTGTTCTGGCTGGTTTTGTGTGTCAACTTAACACAGGCTGGAGTTATCACAGGGAAAGGAGTTTCAGTGGGGGAAGTGCCTCCATGAGATCCAACTGTGGGGCATTTTCTCAATTAGTGATCAAGGGGGAGGGCCCTTTGTGGGTGGTACCATCTCTGGGCTGCATTCTTGGGTTCTATAAGAGAGCTGGCTGAACAAACCAGGGGAAGCAAGCCAGTAAGAAACATCCCTCCATGGCCTCTGCATCAGCTCCTGCTTCCTGACCTGCTTGAGTTCCAGTACTGACTTCCTTTAGTGATGAACTGCAATGTGGAAGTGTAAGCTGAATAAACCCTTTCCTCCCCAACTTGCTTCTTGGTCATGATGTTGTGTAGGAATAGAAACCCTGACTAAGACACCCAACAAGTCACCCTTTCTACAGAGTCACTCAGACCTGCCCTCCCACCTGAGCCACTGAGGAAAAGCTTCCTGTAATTGTCACCTCTGCGTCTTGCTCCCCCGCCACAGACAGTTCTTCCTCCCCATCTCCTGCCCTGAGGTGCTTGTTCTATCAGTCAGAGAGAACTAGACGTGAACTTCAGAGAGAAAATGTACAGAGCTAGTGTCCGCCAATCCTACGGATGCTGGGGTCTGTAGCCAAAGTAAGCCAGGCTTAGCTGTGCTTATCCAGGTAAAATGCAGTGGGATGGATGGTCACCGGGTTTTAGACCCGGGTATAGGTCCTGCTCCATCATGAGCTGGCCATGTGACCTCAGTCAACTTCCAGACTTGTTCTCTACTCAAACACAGAAGGGCAGCAGCTGCCTTGCAGAATCACTCAGCTGTATTCGACAAGCTCTTGTTCTGTGCACAAACCCATGCTGGACCCAGGAGAGAGAAACAAGAGCCTTTCCTGTAAGAGCTCACCTTTAAAATGGAAAGGCTTTAGGAGCCTGGGATCTAGCTTGAGGGTGATAGGAGTCCATCAAAAGATCTAGGCAGGGGCATGACAAGTGCAGTTCTGCATTTTGGGAAGAACACTGTGGTAAGAAACAGGAGAGGGGAGTTGTTGAAATTCCAGAACAGTAGGTTTTGGTTTTGGTTTGTTTTGTTTCTGAGATGGGTTTTTCCAGTATGTTCCTGGCTGTTCTGGAAAGCTGTATACCATGCCAGCCTCTGTAGACCCTCCTGCCTCTGCCTCTGCCTCTGCCTCCTGAATGCTGGGATTAAGGCATGCAACACTATTGCCCAGCCAGAATAGTGGTTCTTAAATTGTCCAGTACCTAAAAGTCATGGAGAAGGGTGTGAAAACACACACTTAAGAACAGTCCCTGGAGGGCCTAGGGCAAGGCTGGAAACCCACAGGGGTGGGGGTGAGGATGGGGGTCATGGGGAGTGGGGAGGGGGTGGAGGAAGGGGGGAGACGGGACCGAACCAGGACTAGACACCAGACTAGCTCACACTGAGATAATTGCTGCTCTGACCTTTGCTTCTAAATTCAGTTGAGCCACCACCAACCTCGGCATGCTGGGAGCTGGCTCCACTCCCGCTGCCACCCCAGACAGGCTGCTTCTTCCTCTAACAAAGCCCCGCAGTGGTTCAAAGGTACGTGAAAGATCAAGAGCCACTTTGTCCATCTATCTCTCATTGAAGGCCCGAGGCCTGCCAGTCAGCCGCACAGGTAGCAGTGCTTTGGTTCGGGTAACTCTGTGTGGCCTTGCACTTCATCTCTGAAAGGAGACTTGGCCGATTTCTCCCACAGGACACTGCTTTTGTGAGGTTTTCTGTTAAATGTAGGGCGGGCTTAGCCTCCGGGAACTGTATGTCACATCTGTGCGGCTGCAGTCTAATCTTCTTCTTGCAGATGGCTGGGCTTTTAAGAACAACGTGGACATCAGACAGCACCGGAGCCTCCAGGACCGCCTGCAGGCGGCACACCTGCTGCTGGCCAGGCGCCCCCAGTGCCCTGTGGTGGTGGACACAATGCAGAACCAGAGCAGCCAGCTCTACGCAGCTCTGCCAGAGAGGCTCTATGTGGTACAGGAGGGCAGGATCTGCTACAAGGTGATGACCTAGGCTTAGGGGTCTGGGGAAGGGCAAGGGGATTGGTGGGGGGGGGGGGGGCGGAGGAGGATTCCATCCCAGGGAGAGCGCTACTCCATTACTTCTTGCACTTGTAAGGGGGGGGGGGGGGAGTCCTCTCACCTCAAAGCCTTCCTGCCTTCTCTTTTGCAAATTGAGATTGGTCTTTGCGACCAATGTGACACTTGTGACAAATGCAAATTTGAGATTGGTAAAGCGGTGCCCATGAACATGCTAGCATTTGACTAGAGGTGCAATCTCCTGTCTTCTTCAGCACCCAGTGTCTGGCTTACTCTTTATCTCTTGGTGTTGTTTAGTTTTTATTTATCTGTCTATCTATCTATCTATCTATATTTATTTATTTATTTGAGACAGGGTCTCTACATAGCTCTAGCTGTCCTTTAACTCACCAGGCTGGCCTTGAACTCACAATGACCTACCTGCCTCTGCCTTCCGAATGCTGGGATTAAAGCACATACCATCATACCTAGCCTTTAGTTTTGATGTTTAAAATTACATTTGAATTTGTCTTGGGTGTAGCATGGCACTGTGGTGGGAGGGTCCGAGGGTAGTTTGTGTGGGGTCAGTTTCTCCTTTCACCAGATGAGTCTTGAGGAGGAAACTAAGGTTGTTGGGCGTCCCATCAGGCACATTCACCCACAGAGCTGTCTCACTAGCCCTTGGCTGAGTAGAAAATGGTTCCATTTTATACATGATTTTCAGAGAAGGAATGGCTTGCTCAAGGTCACCAGGCAAGCAGTAGAGGAAGGCTCTGGACCTATCACTGCTGAGGTGACCTGCTGACGAGAAGCTGGAAATGAAACAGGAGAATGCCTTGGAAACAGACTCAGCCTGGTTTCAAAGCTACTTGACACAGACATCATTACTGGAATGCTAAGACGGCAAACAGGCAGGTCTCAGGGGCTCCGTGGCCAGGTAGTCTAGCCTAATTGGTAAGCTCCAGACCAGTGAGAGACCATATCTCAAAAAGCAAACATGGAGCTGGAAAAGCAGTTAAGAGGCTGCATTTCCCAGGATCCAATTTCAGTTCCCAACGGGAAGCTCACAAGCATCTGTGACTCCACCTCCACAGGAAGCCACGCCTTCTTGTGGAGTCCATGAATGCACACACACACAGACACACACAATACACACACAGAGGAAGGGGACAGGCTAACAGTGTCGCAAGTGCTATAAGAATCCAGAGCAGGGGCTGGAGAGATGGCTCAGTGGTTAAGAACACTGACTGTTCTGGAGGTCCTGAGTTCAAATCCCAGCAACCACATGGTGGCTCACAAGCATCTGTAATGGGATCTGATGCCCTCTTCTGGTGTGTTTGAAGACAGCAACAGTGTACTCACATATATAAAATAAATAAATCTTTAAAAAAAAAAAAAACAACAACTCCAGAGCAGGGGTCAGCGACACCTTTCTATTAATGAGCTAGGTAGTAAATATTTTTACTTCATGAGCCAAATCTCTGAATCCCCAGCAATCCACATCTGGTATTAAGACACAAAGATGTTGAGGACAAAGTGTGGGCTGTCAGAACAGGCAGGCTGCTCAGGGATGGAGCCACTCTCTACAATTTCTCTGAGTAGCCTGATCCACCTCAAGGCTGTAACTGTCCTGTGTTGACAACTCCCACATAGATATCATTAGCCACTCCCTAGACATGACAGGCATTGGAGAGTGAGACCTCTGATGCCTGCCTCACCTCTCTTGCAGGGCAAACCTGGCCCTTGGAACTACAATCCTGAGGAGGTCCGAACTGTTCTGGAAAAGCTTTGCCCTCCGCCTGGACACGCGCCTCAGCTCTAGGGCACCATCAGGAAGGCTCCCCAAGATTGGTACTCCTCCACACCAGTACAGATGTCTTTTGTCTTTGACCTGTGTTCCCAGATGAATTATTAGCTCAGATTTTTCTGATCTAAGCAAATAACTACTCTGGAGGCAATGCAGCTCACGCCACAAACTGCTACAACCAGAAATAAAGCAATACTGAGCTGTTAGCAGAAGTGAGTTACAGCTCTGCACTGCTTCCACAGTGGAGACCAATCCAGTGTATACACCTTCTGTAGCAGGGCACTCATGCTTGGCTGACAGACTTCTGAAGTGTGGTGACGTGTGATGGTGACGTCAAGAGTTCAATCCTTTTGTCCAATTTTGCCACTTGTAGAACTAATTGTTTAAAATGCTGAACTGGGTTGTTCAGTACCAGGCCAGAGGGCAGGCGTATTTCTACCTGTAGCAACCAAAGACATCAGGAACACTTCTCTGGTCGAAAGATTGAAATTCATTGATATTGTTGGTGATAGGTGTTTCCATGGCAACATATAATCTACTTCTACTCCCTCTACCATCTTGGAATAGATTGCACAGAAAGCTGGCTCTCTGGTACTGACACAAACGCTTTCTAACTTTAACTAAACCCAATCACAGGCTCCAGCAAAAGCTGCCGTTTAGGCCCTGTGGTGACTCTGTCCTCCTGGCTCGCAGCCTCTTACTGGTCTTTCTTATTAGATGGCATTGGACTGATGAGTAGCCATGGGTTCATCTGTCATGTCTGCTTCTTCTTATATTTGTGTATGATGGTCACAGTGTAAAGTTCACACAGCTGTGACTTGATTTTTCAAAATGTCCGAAGATGCAACAAGCTAACGATTAAAATCTGTCAGGCTATTTTTGAGTGGCTCCAGCGTGATCCTTCCCTCTTCTTTTCTGACTTGTGTAGGCCTGCTCTGTCGTCTGTACTAATAGCCCATGTGTGATGTAACCAGCTAAGGCATCGTTTGCTGGAGGGACCCCGTTTCTGGAGGGAGAGCACCCACATGTGGTGCACGCCAAACGTATTGTCCTGTGAAGTGTTGTGGAAGGGATGTAGCTGTTCACATCACAACCAAGTACCTTTAAAGGTGATGAGCAAATGGACGTGGGAAATATTTTGCCAGCATATAAACAGTTCCTCCTTGACTCTGCCTTAGGGGCGACACCCAATACTTTAGCACTGCATTTATGTATTGATTTAGCTGAGTCAGGATCTGGTTATATAGTC
Organism: Apodemus sylvaticus; assembly: GCF_947179515.1. Classification (NCBI taxonomy): domain Eukaryota; kingdom Metazoa; phylum Chordata; class Mammalia; order Rodentia; family Muridae; genus Apodemus; species Apodemus sylvaticus. The sequence goes on along the minus strand of NC_067474.1, from coordinate 122,714,355 downwards.
CAGAATGGCTGTGAATTTACAATCCTGACTCAGTGGCTAGGACTCAAGGTATAACTTTATCAAACTATTTTACTCTTGTAAGTACTTGGTTTATTTCATTTTATTTAGACAGTGACTCATGTAGCTCAGGCTGGCCTCAAATTCTAGGGTAGTCACAGCTATTCTCAAATTCCTGATCCTTCTGCCTCTACTTCCAAATACTGGGGTTAAAGGCACGCGCCACTGCACTTGACTGCTTTAACCTTTAAAAAACAATCAGGTCAAGCATGCCGCTCCACATCTTAAATCCCAGCACTCAGGACGCAGAGGCATTTGCATCTCTGCGAGTTCAAGACCAGCCTGGTCTACACAAGGAGTTACAGGCCATCCAGGGCTACACGGTGAGATTATATTTCAAAAGCGGGAAGGACCCTGGAGAAGTGGCTCAGCAGTTGAGAACACTCATTATTCTGGCAGAAGGCTGAGTCTTGCTTCTGGCACCCATGTCAGATGGTCACAAACACCTGTAACCCAGCTCTAAGGGATCTGACAACCTCTTCCCGTCTATGATGATACTCTGAAACACAAGACAGAATGCACACAGACACACACACTCAAAAAATCCTAAATAATAGCAATAAAGACTAGAGATGGCTCAGTGGTTAGGAGCACTTGCTATCACAGAGGATCTGAGTTCAGCTTCTAACACCCCCATGGAGACTCACTAAGTATATAACTCACTAAGTATAGGTGATTGTGATGCCTCTTCTGGCCTTCTTGGGTACCAGGCACACATGGTGCCCTTATAGTCATGCAAATACTCATACCAGCCTCAAACTCTAGAGTAGCTGTGGCTATCCTCAATGTCCTGATCCTCCTGTCTACCAAGTACTGGGATTACAGACATGTCTGCTATAAAAATAAATATGCTGGTGTAGTCCACACCATGGGGGAGGGTGAAGCAGGAAGTTCCTCACTGAAGCCAGCCTGGGCTACATAGTAAGACTCTGTCTCAGACATACAAATAAACAAACTACATGTTAGTTATTAATCATCTACTTAGCATAGGCACCTTCAGCTGTATTCTCACATAATTTCTTTCTCCCCCTGCCAAAGGATACCATTTATCCCCATTTGTAGATGAGGGAGTCAGGGCTCAGGGTAGTGTGAGTTCTCTGAGCTAATAAACCACGCACTGAGATTTGTAGAGGACAGAGTCCTGGATCTGTTCCAACTGATCCTGTGACATTGGTTAGGCTGCCTCAATATCCTGAAGGATAAAACAGGACCTGAGTAGTGTCTCCCCAAAAGATTCATGAGTGTCACCTCAGAGCTATGACTGGACCAGAGAAAGCATCACAGAGTGCAAGTGCTGCTACAGTCCCACTGTCCCACATCTGCCTCCTCGGGTCCTCCTTTTTTTTCAGAGCCAGAGTGTGTGAACGGACAATATGGCCACTGAATAAAGATTCTCTGCACTGCTCTATAACTTAATAACCCGGGCATGGGTCTGTGTGGTGATCCTGAGAGTGGACAGTTTCAAGAATGGCCAGACTGATGAAGAAAAGGGGCACTGCCTTTCTTCCCTTCCGCTGCACTGGGTAAGGTGCAGCCTCTGGACCACTTCCCACACTCCCTCAGTCTTTGTCTGTGAAGCATAGCAAACACCCGGCTGTCAACAAATGCTAGTGGCTGAGACCAAATTCTTACAATTAAATAGACCTCCATGCCGGGCGGTGGTGGCCCATGTCTTTAATCCCAGCACTTGGGAGGCAGAGGCAGGCAGATTTCTGAGTTCTAGGCCAGCATGATGTGTAGAATGAGTTCCAGGACAGCCAGGGCTATACAGAGAAACCCTATCTCGAAAAACCATGTATATATACACAGAGAACTGATTCTTTTCTGGGTGTAGAACAATGCAGGATGGGCAAGATATATATGAAGAGACACCATGACCACAGAACTCTTATAAAGGCAACATTTAACTGGGGCTGGCTCACAGTTTCAGAGGTTCAGTCCCTTATAGTCATGGCAGCTAAAGGTGCTGGAGGGGTAGCTGAGTTCTACAGCTGAATTGGCAGGCAGCAGGAAGAAAAAGACACTGGGCCTGGCTTGAGCATTTGAAACCCCAAACCCCACCCCTAGTGACACACTTCCTCCAACAAGGCCGACAGGTGAGATATTCAATCATAAGGACAAGCCACAGGCACAAAACTATTTTTCCACAGAGACATGAATAACAGCTGAAGTAAACTCACTCCTATCTGCTATACCTGGTAGGTGCCTGAAAACACATCCCAAGAACAACTTGGTGTTTTTGAAGGAACTGAGGTCACAAGATTCTTGTCTTGTTTTCTCGGCATTTTCTCACAAGCACTCAGAGTTCTCCACGGCTCCATTCTTAGACTGTGCTCTGACGCGTTACTATGTATACACTTCTTCCCCTTTGTTAGTTCTGTTTGTTTAATGGGATCTAGTCCAGACCTCCTGCATGCTACACAAGTGCTCTCTCTCACTGGGCTACACCCACTGTCCTACACCCACTGTCCTACAGCTGCATTTAAAGGGGGGGGGGGGCTCCCATATCATAGTTTCCTTATTCATGAGGGCGGTGCCCTGCGTAGTGCTTGGTTATATGTGAGGACTCTGAGCCCGCACCACATTCTGACAGGACAGTGGCAATTAAAATAGTATATTCAGCCCAGAAATGGTAGCACATTCTTATAATCCCAACACCAAGGGGGCCAAGATGGGAAGATTTCAAGTCAAGACCAGCCTGGGCTGTATATAGTGTCTTTTAGGATAGCCTGGGCTAATGACACATGAACAGAGATTCTTTCCCCTTTCCATGTATGTGCATATTTTATCAGATATCATTAGCTGCTTAACTGAGAAAAGGCTCCAGGATTAGAATCCCTAACAGTTTAGTTCACTGAAGCTACCAGTAGCTTGCCAAAGAGGCCACATGGACCCTCTGCCCTGAAGCCTCACACGTTCACAAAACCCAGCTGTCGCCTTTCAGCTGAAAGCATGAGGGGTGAGCTAAGGCATCTCATGTCCCCATGTCTACCTGAGATTTATGGACGGACACTGTTAGATGATCTTCTGGCAGCTAAGTTATAGAGGAGGCAACTCAGGTCAACCTAACTTATTTCTCCTGGCACTTAAATAATTTATTCCGCCAGGAAAGCCATAGATCCTTTTATACTTGAAGGCCAGCAACTCTACCAACGCCTACTCCAGTGTGGATTGTCCTATAGCAAATATTCCTGGAATGCAGGAGTAGCAGGAGTGGCAGGAGTCTGCAGGTGCCTACCTACAGTCCCAGCTACCTTATCAGAGGGTCACCTGAGTCTGGGAATTCTGTAATTTCTCTTGCAAAACATGTTCTGTATCTCCTTTACTATCCCAGGACTTTACTTGTTTTGCTGTTTCCAGTCACCCGCCCCCATAGCAGAGGTTCTCACATTTGCACATTCATTAAAAACTACCTAGAGGGTTCAATAAAATCCAGACAATTGCGTCTTGCTTGCAGAATTTGGGGTCCAGTAGGCATGGAGGTGACATGAGGACCCTGCCTCTCCAACAAGTTCCCAGAGACGAGGCCAACCCTGATATTCCAGGACTGCCCTGGCAGAAGCGCCACCTCTGTGGATGTCACTCGTGCTCTGCCCAGAGGCCGGAGTGACTCATGTGGCAACTGCTGTGAGCACTGACTGCTGAGGGCTCACAGGCACCCCTGTTCCTGAAAACTGCCCTCAACTGACAGGAGCCATCTTACCAGAACACCTAAGGGACTTGTCCTCCAGCTGAGAATGGGCGGGAAGTGTGCAAATGCTGGTCCCTTGTTGTAGGTGAGCAGCATACTCTGCACCTCTCAGACTCTGAGGTTTGCTGTGACACTGGGACAAAGGGAGACTTTGGGTGCAGCCATCTTGAGTTGGCCTTTGTCTCTGCTGCTCCTTACTTCCCTAGAGGCTTCTTCTGAGGAGCACAACCGATAAATCACCCTGACAAGAATCCGTCAGCTGGGCACCATGAGATGCAAGCTTGTAATCCCAATACTCAGGAAGCAGGAGAATCAAGAATTTGAGGCCATCCTCGGTTACACAAAATCCTGTCTCAAAACAAACAACTCCCACCCCCAACAAAAACCAACTTTCCTTGAAGAATCTACTCCAAGCTAGACAGCCAGGCTTAGCAGCAAACCCCTCCACCCACTGAGTCACTCCCGTGCTTGCTGGTGTGCCACTCATACCCGGAAGTCTCTTTGATGCGTCTTTCCTGGTTTCCGTTTTGGTTCCCTAGTCCTACCCTTCTGTGTTATCCAAGCCAACTTGTGTGCGGTCATTCTCCATCTTCCGCAAGCCACTGGCAGCACTCACGGGATTGCAGGCTAAGCCTTTTATAACTGGGGCGTTAAGTCTCTAGCCCACGGAGGTTACACATCAGCTCTTAGCTTCCTCCTTCACCAAAGCCCTAGTTCTGTAGTTCTTAGTAACAGGTATGCGTTCCAGTTTGAGGTCAACAATTATAACTATTTCCTTGATGACATTCTTTTTTTTTTTTCTTTTTTCTTTTTTTGTTATCAAAAGCAGGTTTTGAGAAAGAAGGTACTGTGTGCACAAATGTGTCCTTGAGCATCTATCTCTCCAGCCCCCTATCGTATGTTTTAATAAGATGCAGCTTTCCTATCTTACAAACAGCAAGGCTGAAAACCTTTATCTTTGTGTATTCTATTCAGTCCTTATCTATTTTACTCAAACGCATCTTTACAATGGAGAATGTTAAAGGCTGCCCGTAGATTTAAGACTCTGATGCACACCTCCATAGCTCTAGCTTTTGGAAGGCTCACTATCCGGCTCAAGTTACAAAGGACTGTGGGGTCCTCGCTTGGAAGAGGAAGCCCTCTGGCTTCGGGTTTCTACTGCTGTGATAAGCACCATGACCAAGACAAATTGGGAAGGAAAGGGTTCGTTTCCCTTTACAGTTTATAAGTCCATCAGTGAGGGAAGCTAAGGCAGGAGTACAGGGTAGGAACCTGGGGGCAGGAGCCCGAGCAGAGACCATGGAGGATTGATACTTAACGGCTTGCTTACTCTGCTCGCCTACGGTGCCTAAGACATCAGACCATGGATGGCACCAACCACAGTGAGATGGCCCTCCCAACATCAATTGCCAAAGCGATAAAATGCACCAGCAGTCTGGTGGTTGTTTTCTCAATTGAGGTTTTCTTTAGCTGGTGTCAAGTTGACATCAACTAGCTAGTGTACCAACAAAGGGACTTTCCTAAGACAGGATCCACATCTTCACTGCTTTAGAAAAAGTGTATATAAATAAGGGATGGACAAAACGGCTTCCATTTCTGTAATAATTCTTTACTGGGACTTAAAAAGAACATTAGCATATTCTCTCTCCCTCTTCTCTTTCCTGCTCAGTGAAGGGTGCACTCTACAGCTCAGGCTAGCCTGGTACGTAGCAATCTTTGTGCCTCTGCCTCCAGAGCCCTCGGATTACAGCAGTAAACCACCTGCCTGGTGCACCTATTGCTTTACATGACTATTAAATGGTTGTTTAGTTTTATGCCTAATCTGTGATAGACAATAGCTCACAAATTAATCAAAAAAATGAATATATTGGCTGTCTGAGTAGAAGCCACCTCTGTCCCCTGGCCCAGTACTCCAGTCTCCTGGATTCCCTCAGCTCAGCTTGGAGAAAATAAAGTTTGTATACAGAGGCTCATTAGCTGGAGAGGGGCCTGAGGGCAAGGAAATTCAAAAGAAATCCTGGGGAGCAGTCCTGGCACAGTAGAAAAGGTTTCCAAAACTTGGGTGGTTGATCTGATGCCTTCTCATCTCACAGTTAGCTGGTCAGTTCTACTTTTTGGTCCAGAGGCAATCCAGTCTGCATGCTGCTTTCTCTTTGTCAACACCAGGGCCATGAGCTATACCAGGAGCACCAGGAAGATCTATTCCTATATAGCGCCTACATTCCACTCTTTGCCTACTACAAAGAGAGGGGAGTCCCTTCCTTGACTCCCACATATTTCCCTTCTTCAGGGCCTGCCCTTAGTGTTTGAGGTTGTCTCCCTGGCCCCTTAGCAAGAGGCTCATGGGAGATCCAGGCTTCCTGTGCTTTCCTTCCTCTTGTGTGGTCCCCATTCCTGCTGCACTTATTTCTTTGTGCCAACCTCTGTCACATCCAATGACTGCTTTAGTTTCTATACCTTTCCTGACTGCCCAAGAGGTTCAGACCCCTACAGTCCTTCACTCTTACTATCTTCTTCTGCTGGGGTAGTCGGAAGAAAGTGAAATTGTGGGGAAAGGTAGGTGACCACCAAGTTGGATTCTTTTTTAAAAATTGTATATATTTTTGGCTAACTATATTAAAAAAAACAACTTGGGCCTGGGATTGGAGCTCAGTTGGTAGTGTCTGGCTTTGATACCCAGAATTCCGTAAACCAGGCATGATGGCTCATTCCTAAAAGCCCAGCACTCCGGAGGTAAGGAAAGGAAGAAGGATAGTCGAGTTTCAGGTTATTCTTGACAGTTCAAGGCTAGCCTGAGACCACAAATAAAACAGCTGCACAAGGATTTCAATATAAAGACAGACAAGCAAACCAAGAGCCCTGTTCAGTCCAAGAGCATTTACTAAGGATCTGTATACCTAAAGCTACGAGAAAGACAGCTGAAGAAAGAGGACTCTGGACAGAGAGAACAACAGAACCTCACCTACATACAGCAAGTGGGGGGTAGGGGCAGAACCAAGGAACCTTAGGAATGGCGTTCAGCAGAGAGAAGGAAGGCAGCAGTGTCAATGTGTAAAGTCAAACGGAAATGGAATGAGGTGCCTCCCAGGCCAGTGCCACCTCCGGCCAGTGCCACCTCCGGCCAGTGCCACCTCCGGCCAGTGAGCATGACTGCTTTAAGGGCCAGGGAGACAAGCCAGAACAAGCAGTTTTCAAATTGCACATGGTGTCTGTCTCTGTTAGTTGTTTGCTTTTGCTTCTGGGAATGCAACCCAGGGCATAGAGCTGCTAGGTACACACTCTGCCACTGAGCCCCACCCCCAGCCACTGAGCCCCACCCCCAGCCACCTTCCAGTCCTATATGAAGCAGTATTAGAAGGACACCAGTGACCCCTGTTCTCTGAATGTGCAGAAGCTGCTTAAAGAGAATTCACGAGGCGTGTGCCAGAGATGGATCAGATAAACTCCAGAGACCCCTTCCAGACATCTGTGAGCCTTAACAGAGTTTCTTGCGCAAAGAATTATTGACATTTCAGTCTAGGAACTTGGCAAAAAGAAAATCCTTAACATTTCATGCTATTGAACATGAAAGCAATGGCTCTAGGTCACATTCTCAAGAACAGTGCCGGCCGGCTCCATGTTACAGGACAACACCAGAGCTGTGCAAGCACGAAGACTGCTGGCTCCTTGCTCCTCCCACCTCTCTACTCATTCCTCCCCAGATGGGATTTATGAGCGAGTATTCGCCATCCCATCTTCGATGACAACCCGCTCCTCCTCACATTCCTTTCTGACTTCCTTTGTCCCCCTCCCACCCCACCCCCAGACTTTACTTTCCAGGAGTAAATTGGTGCCACAGATTGTTGTAAGCAATTTATCATGAATCCTACATGATAAAACCCTGGGCTGAGCTGGGTGTGGTGGCGCACGCTTGTAACTCCAGCACTTGGGAGGCAGAGGCAGGTGGATTTCTGAATTCGAGGCCAGCTTGGTCTACAGCACGAGTTCTAGGACAGCCAGGGCTACACAGAGAAACCCTGTCTCGGAAAACAAACAAACAAACAAACAAAAACCTGGGCTGAGGGCTGGTGAGCTGGCTCAGTGGTTAAGAGCACTGATTGCTCTTCAGAAGGTCCTGAGTTCAAATCCCAACAACCACATGGTGGCTCACAACCATCAGTACAGCGACAGTGTACTCATATACATAAAATAAATAAATAAATCTTAAAAAAAACAAACTCACCAACCCCTGGGCTGAGTCTGGAGCTCAGCAAAAGAGTAACTCTGCCTAACAGTATAAAGCCTGGTCAGCAGTCCTCATTCCCGCAAACAAATAAACAGTCAGGTGGTATTCATTCCAGCTTGGGTTTGATGCCTTCTGGAATCTCATCCGAGAGCTCTCTGAAGAATATACAAAACGGAAGCGCAACACGGTTTCCGAGGTGTCCTATGGGAACTTGCCCTACTCTCACTTTCCTTCAAAAAAATGTATGTCCAATCTGCGAAAAACAAATCAATAAATAGAATTTTCTGGGGTATTATTTTTACTCTTTCATCCTGAACAATCTTTTTTTTTTCTTTTCTTTCTTTCTTTCTTTTTTTTTTGTTGGGGGGGGGGGTTGGACTTGGTTTTTCGAGACAGGGTTTCTCTGTATAGCCCTGCCTGTCCTGGAACTCACTCCGTAGATCAGACTGGCCTGGAACTCAGAAATCTGCCTGCCTCCACCTCCCAGAGTGCTGGGATTACAGGCGTGCACCACCACCGCCCGGCTCTGAACAATCTTAAGAATACATAAAAGAAGGCTGGCATATTGAACTCCCATGTATCGACTGCCCATATTCAATATCATGGACACATTTGCTTTGCTTAACCTGAAAAAAATTATTAACAATCTCTAATTGGACTGAAGTGTAGCTCAATGGTAAAGCATTTGCCTGGCATGCTCAAGCTACAACATAACGAGTATACTTGCTTACGTGATTAAAATGAAGTCCTAGCTGGGCAATGATGGCACATGCACGCCTTTAATCCCAGCGCTTGGGAGGCAGAGGCAGGCGGATTTCTGAGTTCGAGGCCAGCCTGGTCTACAGAGTGAGTTCCAGGACAGCCAGGGCTACACAGAGAAACCCTGTCTCAAGAAAAAAACAAAACAAAAACAAACAAACAAAAAAGAAACACAAAAAATAAATAAATAAAATCCTAGAATCCTAGCTATTACTTTATCTTTACCCTTGTATAGTTCCATGTATATCATGGAAAATCCTGGGCAGTTTTTCTTTTTAATTTACTTTTTTGTTGTTTTTTGAGACAGGCTCTCTCTACATAGCTGTGACTGTTCTGGAACTCACTCTGTAGACCAGGCTGGCCTCAAACTCACAGAACCACCTGCCTCTGCCTCCAGAGTTCTGGGATTAAAGGCATGTACCACCATTCCTGGTTCAACAGGTTTTTTAAAAACAAAACAAAACCCAAAAACCATAAGCTACAACCAGTATATCTAGAAAGAAGAAAATACCCGGCCCATAAGCAAATGTCTTAAATTATCTTTAAAATATATTTTCTCAGTTGGTTTGTTCAAGTTGCCTCCAGATAAGATCCACGCATGGCATGTGGCTGGAGAAGCTCTATGTCTCTGAAACTAAAGTAGAGACCCTTCCTTAACATTTCCACAACACTGACTGTCAGGTCACCTGTGTGTGGCTTGGGACCTGCAAGCTCAGACTGTAAGGGGAAGCAGCTCCAGAAGCTCCCAAGCACAGCACAGTGAGGCCTTTCCGTTCCCATGAGGACAACTCAGATGAAGACGCTCTGTAAGCCATCGGCCTCACTTCCAAACCGAGACTGGATTTGCTACAGACCTCTGTTGGCCATTTGAGCGGCAGAGCTCTGAAGGGTCACTCCAAGGCAATTTAATGCTGAGCCTTTAAGTATATTACTCTTCATCTCATTGGCCAGAACTGATCACATGACCCGGAAGAGCACCGGAGCACCAGCAGTGAAGTTCCGGATAGGAACCTGTCAGCCATTTGTCTGTTTGTTCCTGGGCATCATTTTGCTCACCTACCTTGAGAATTAAGGCGAAGGCTAATTCTGGAGCTCGGTTAGATTCAAGCTCAGTTGTTTTGGCCAGCGTATTTCACAGGCCGCTCTGTGCTTTACACAGTGCCACAGCAGGAGAAACTAAGGACTGTAGCAGCATCAATAGTCCCCACTCACATACCTCTTATGCTTTTGCCCTTAGGTAGACTTGTATTGTGACACCGGCCTTCCCTATGTGACATGATCTAGAAATCAGGGCAGACTGTAAACAGGCTTGCACTTAGGCTTTTCCTCTCCCTCTCTTGTTACTCTTCAGAATCACTGAGGAGGTTCTTCCTGGCTCGGAGAACTATCCCCGCTTGAGGCCACCTGGTTCCAACAAAGCTTTGTTACCTAGATGAAGTTGCCAGCTGAGCAGAGAAATCAGCTAATCAGGAGTAAACTAGGAACAACGCTCCAGGATTGTGAGGCGAAGCTGTTGCTTCTGCCAGTACGTTTTGGGCTGGTGTGGAACTAGGCAGAAGCTAGATTAACTTCACTTAGTTCAAAGATGTTAACAAGTCCAAACTTGCTAGGAAGTGAGAAGGCTGCAAAAGGAAGAGCAAGGAAAGAGCCAGAGCTGCAGTTCCAGTCTCTTCTGGTTCAGGGGATGCAGTCTTTGTTCTGTTAAGAGCTCCTGTGGGGCAGTAGACCATGCCAGGAAGTATGGCAAGGTTGAGAGGGTTCAGAACCCCGGCATCTCCGACCCGAGGCCAGTAGCTGTTTCACCTGCTCCCAACCAGAGGCCTGGCCTGGAACACGTGACCACAACTCACATAAAGAACGTGGCCACTGGCCACGTAGCACAGAACACAAGAGTTCCCTATGCTAATGAGGCATTTACTGGAAGGTTTAGCCAATGAGCTTCCTAGACAATTCCTTCCTGCAAAAGATATTTAATCTCTGGTCCACCCTGAAGATGTGCTATGCACACATTTTCTATGAGGTACAGCGAATAAACAGTATGGACAAGCAAAGGCTGTGTCTCTCTCCTCAAGAATCACCTTGGGGAGAAGCCTTCACTGTACAGAGCTGCTACCTAAGTCTCCAGCAGAAGTCCCCTCCGTGGTCCCAGACACTCGCCCACTAAGCCAAGCTGGAGCTGTCCCCATCCCCACCCCACCCCTACTCGGCCTCACTGAAGGTCCACTGGCCCCAGTTTCACATGGTTCCCAGCAACAACTGGCCGTCCAGGAACCTGGCTACCCCTGACTCTTCCGCCTCAGCCTTCATAGCTTCTCACCAGGCTGAAGCCCTCATCTTAGGCTGTATTATTTTTCCACCCCTGAGCGGTACATCAGTGTTTCCTGCAAGCCGTTAGCCGTGAATGGTGACTGGAAGCCCCAGCAGTGAGAAGCCCCAACAGATGGCTGGGGTGGGCCGAGTGCATTACGGAGCTCAATACACTTTATCCAGAACCTCCCCAAACTTAAATGCTTAGTTTATTAAAAGCAAACACCTCAGGGTTGTTTTGATTTGCATTTCCCTAATGACTAATGAAGTTGAGCATTTTTTAAGATGCTTCTCCGCCATCCGAAGTTCTTCAGGTGAGAATTCTTTAACTCTGTACCCCATTTTTTAATAGGGTTGTTTGGTTTTCTGGAGTCTAACTTCTTGAGTTCTTTATATATATATTGGATATTAGCCCTCTATCTGATATAGGGTTGGTGAATTTGTTGGTTGCCGATTTGTCTTCTTGATGGTGTCCTTTGCCTTACAGAAACTTTGTAATTTTATGAGGTCCCATTTGTCAATTCTTGATCTTAGAGCATATGCTATTGGTGTTCTGTTCATAAACTTTCTCCCTGTACCGATGTCCTCAAGGGTCTTCCCCAGTTTCTAGTCTATTAGCTTCAAAGTGTCTGGCTTTATGTGGAGGTCCTTGATCCATTTGGATTTGAGCTTAGTACAAGGAGACAAGGATGGATCAATTCGCATTCTTCTGCATGCTGACCTCCAGAATGGCTAAGATTAAAAATTCAGGAGACAGCAGGTGTTGGAGAGGGTGTGGAGAAAGAGGAACACTCCTCTACTGCTGGTGGGGTTGCAAATTGGTACAACCACTCTGGAAATCAGTCTGGTGGTTCCTCCGAAAACTGGGCACCTCACTTCCAGAAGATCCTGCTATACCACTCCTGGGCATATACCCAGAGGATTCCCCACCATGTAATAAGGATACATGTGCTACTATGTTCATAGCAGCCCTATTTATAATTTCCAGATGCTGGAAAGAACCCAGGTATCCCTCAACAGAAGATTGGATGCAAAAAATGTGGTATATCTACACAATGGAGTACTATTCAGCCATTAGAAACAATGAATTCATGAAATTCTTAGGCAAATGGATGGAGCTAGAGAACATCATACTAAGTGAGGTAACCCAGACTCAAAAGGTGAATCATGGTATGCACTCACTAATAAGTGGATATTAACCTAGAAAACTGGAATACCCAAAACATAATCTACACATCAAATGAGGGACAAGAAGAAAGGAGGAGTGGCCCCTTGTTCTGGAAAGACTCAGTGAAGCAGTATTCGGCAAAACCAGAACGGGGAAGTGGGAAGGGGTGGGTGGGAGGACAGGGGAAGAGAAAGGGGCTTATGGGACTTTCGGGGAGTGGGGGGCTAGAAAAGGGGAAATCATTTGAAATGTAAATAAAAAATTATATCAAAAAAAAAAAAAGCAAACACCTCATGGAACCACCTAGAATAATGTATGACAAACCCCTAGTGACTGTGGCTCCGCCAGTTGATAAATAAAATTAACCCTTATATGTCGTATTCCGTAGCTGCCTGAAGCTACTACGAACTGGGTTGCTGGAACAGAACCTGAGGGATGTATGGGGAAGGGGCGAAAAGAAAGAGGCCGATCGAGGCCCCAACTTTAATGGCTGTCAGACCTTTTAACAATTTGGGCAAATCCCTCCCCGCAGACTCCCAGCAGAGTTCCAGCGGAAGTCAGAAGTCGGCTAGCTTCTCCTGGCGGTCCTTGACTGCTCGGCAGCTGGGTGGGTTACCTGCTTAATTCAGGAATTCATAGACCTGGAGGAACAATGAGCTTAACCTTCACTCTGAGCTTCTCCACCCTAGGATAAAAATTCCTGCTGTAACCTACTCCCCTATTGTCCTACCAGCAGATTCCTGCCTGAAGCCAGGGATTGTCCTTGGCCAATGTCAAGTTCCTACCAGGTGGCACGACTCCCCAATATGGCTCTGTACACTTATAAATATGGTATGTAGCAGGTTGAACTTCATCCCCTAAGAGACACATTAAAGCCCTAATAACTAGAGTCCCTACATAGTAGGACCTTACTTGGGCACTTCAGGATAGAGATGGCTAATCAGGATGAACTCTCATATAGAGTAGGGTAATTCAACAGGACTGGCGTCCTCAGAAGACATATAGCCAGAGGGAAGAAGGTATATTTTGCAATTGCTTTATAATTTAGTTTTTTGCTACACTGTTTTTTTTAGGTTTTCAAAATAAAGCAATAGTAAGATATAGTCAAAGGAGTCTTTCATCAGCTTATCCAGCTATGTTCCTTGCTTTATCAAATATCAGGACATATAAAATGATGTCAATAATGACTGTTAGGAAATTAAGATTATGTTTTTTAATCCTTTTCTGAGATCTTCTCAAATCATTATTAAGTATTTCTTAAAATTTCACCAAAATAAAAAAATAACCCACTAAAACAAACAAACAAATAAATGTCTGGAGGCTGTGGCTGTGACCCCTTTATTCCCAGTATTTGGGATGCAGAAGCAGGCAGATCTCTGTGAGTTCAAAGCCAGCCTGGTCTACAGAGCAAGTTCCAAGTCAGCCAGGGTTACACAGAGAAAATCTGTTTTAGAACCAGCCAAAGAAACAAACAATTGCAAACTAGCTTGCTTTACGAGGGCTGGCTCAGGTTCCAGGACTGCAGTGAACCTTTCTATGAGCACTACTTCTCCCCTGACTCTTTTTTTCTTTTTTTTTAAAGATTTATTTATTATTTATATGTAAGTCTTCAGACACACCAGAAAAGGGTGTCAGATCTCGTTATGAATGGTTGTGAGCCACCATATGGTTGTTGGGATTTGAACTCAGGACCTTCAGAAGAGCAGCCAGTGCTCTTAACCTCTGAGCCATCTCTCCAGCCTTCCCCTTGACTTTTTTTTTTTTAAGATTTATTTATCATATGTAAGTGCACTGTAGCTGTCTTTAGACACTCCAGAAGAAGGTATCAGATCTCATTATGGTGAGTGAGCTACCATGTGGTTGCCGGGAACTGAACTCAGGACCTCCGGAAGAGCAGTCGGTGCCCTTAACCACTGAGCCATCTCTCCAGCCCTTCCCCTTGACTCTTGCACTATTACTGCTTATACTGCTCACTTAGCCTTTTGTAAAAATCACTTAATAAATTAAAAAAATCATTCACTAAGATCTGATGGCTCTATAGATGCCACAGAGGTGCAATGAATTATAAATTCATTATATATAATTTATATATATTATATATATATACTTTATAATTATAAATTCAGTCATTTCCTTGATTAAGCTGTATATTGAAGTCAAAATTTCCTCATATCCTCTAATGCTGCTGATTCAATGGAACCAGAATTTCTTTGCCCAAAATAATGAAGAAAATATGAATAAAAATGGAAACAGAAGTTCATTGAGATTTTGCAGACATTGTACAGTCTCCAGTCCTCCCACTGTGACTATCTTCTGTAGGCCCCACCTGCCTGCACCTTTAGCCAGCACCTACAGACAGCACCTGCTGCAGACCCCAGCAATGGTGGACCCCGAGTCCTTCGAAACAGATATCAGTACCCTGACCCGCTTTGTCATGGAGGAGGGCAGGAAGGCTTGGGCACAGTCCAGTTGACCCAGATGCTGAATTCACTCTGCACCGTGGTCAAAACCATCTCAGCACACAGCTCTATGGTATGGCTGGCTCAACCAGTGTGACTAGGAACCAAGGGAAGAAGCTGGACATGCTTTCCTGACCCATCCAGCAGGTCCAGTTATTCCAGGGTCTCGAAGAGGCACTACCTGAGGCTCAAAAATGGGGGGGAGAGAAAAGGGAAGCCAAGCACGCTAACAAAGTCAGAGTCAGTCTGGGTTGTGTCAAGGCTTCATTTAATGTCGGGGAGGTAAGTGGGTTTTAAGGCTTACAGAGAAGGAAATAACCTTCACACCAGACAAAGGAGGGAAGGGCAGAGACACCCCTAGGGGTCGAAGCAGGAAGCAAGCGAGGAGGTCATCTGGTCTTCTGGAGAGGACACCCGGAGTTAACACCAGCAGGTACATTCCGCGGTTAGGGCAGGAACATCTTGTGGTATTCTCGGGAATCTTCTTGCACCGATAGCTCTTGGGGAAGGCTCTAGTTAATTGTTCTCATATTTTAGCAGCCACCACCTTAGGGCCATGAGTAAGCATAAGTCCAAATAGCTCAGGACGGCTTCCCACTTTCCAATGACCTGGTTATCAATATGCTGAAGTTCTCCTGTGCTACCTGTGTTCTTGTGTCTGAAGAATACGTACATGCCATCATAATAGAACCTGAGAAGAGGGGCAAATATGTTGTTTTGGTCCCTTTGATGGCGCTTCCAACATCAACTGCCTTGTGCCCATCAGAAACATTTTTAGCATTTACAGAAAGAAAACTACTGGTGAGCCTCATGAGAAGGACGCTGTGCAGCCAGGCCGGGACCTGGTGGCAGCCAGCTATGCACTCAATGGCAGGGCCACCATGTTGGTCCTTGCCATGGACTGTGGTGTCAACTGCTTCATGCTGGACCCGTTATTGAAGAATTCATTATGGTGGACAGGGATGTGAAGATCAAGAAAGGTAATATCTACAGCCTAAATGAGGGCTATGCCAAGGACACTGACCCTGCCATCGGTGAGTATGTCTGGAGGAAAAAGCTCCCTCCATCTGGGTCAGCTCCCTATGGTGTCTGCTCTGTGGGGTTCATGGTGCCTGATGTCCACCGCAGGCTGGCGTATGGGGGATCTTTTTATACCTCACCAACAAGAAAAGCCCAAATGGAAAGCTGCAGCTGCTATATGAGTGCAATCCCGTAGCATATGTCACAGAGAAGGCCAGGGGACTTGCCACCACAGGGAACGAAGGAAGACGTATTAGACATCGTTCCCACTGAGATCCACCAGAAGGCATCAGTCATCATGGGGTCCTCCAGAAGACATGCAGGAGTTCCTGGAGATCTCCGCAAAGCACAAAGCCAACTGAGGGCCAGGCTCGCTCTTGCCCCAAAGCAGAACTCAAAAGACACTACGCTATTCTGATTGTGTGTTATATATGCCTAGAAACAAACTTAACAGTGTGCACAGTTTCGTGGCTTAATGCTTTGCAATGCTCAAGGTCACTTCATGCTATAATGCAATGATATCAGGTAATATATATTTTGAGTAAGTGAAGGAGAAATAAACACATTCATCCTTTATAAAAAAAATGGACCCTACGGGAAGAACAATGATGTCCGCCAACCAGACACCCCAGGGCTCTCAGAGACTAAGCCATCAACCAAGGGGTACACATGGTTCCAGCCAAAAGAGTGGCAGAGGAATGCCTTGGTGGGCATCAGTGGGAGGAGAGGTCCTTGGTCATGTGAAGGCTCAATAGAGGCACCAGTGTGGGGAAATCAAGTGGGGGGTCGTGGGAGTGGGTTGGGTAGAGGAGCATATTCTTGAAGGCAGGGCTGGGAGGATGGGTTGGGGGTTTTCGGGGAGGGGGGAAACCTGGAAGGGATATAACATTTGAAATGTAAATGAAGAATAAATTCAATAAAAAATGGAAGCAGAGTGATACAAACCTATTTAATAGTAAACATATCAAAGATAGCTTTGAACTTCAATAAATATATTTTAAAAGTAGTTCAGAGCAATTTGTTGTAATTACTAAGGAAGACTTGAGACTGTTAGTCCCTCTGCAGAAATGCTGTGCACAGATGCAAAATGATCAAATGCTGAGACGATAATGAATCTCAAGAAAGTGGCGTAGCCATCTCGTGCCTGTAAGAGAAAAAAAATCAATATGAATGCTTTTAGCAATCCTAGCAAACTACTAGCATCTGGCAGAACAGAGGCTTTGATGAAGAGTCACTTTTCTAGCATGTAACAAGAGCTAAGGGCAAGAGTGTTCAGAAGGCAGGCCAGCATCATTGCGGTGTCTGAGAGTGATCTGGCATGGTATCTGTCACTCTTGGTTCTGTGAAAAACAGTGGGAGGACTAAAAACTACAAATGTCCACTTCTGACCAACTGTTTTACAAGTGTCTTTGTAAAGAACTGTTCATGCTGCCAGGTGTGGTGGTGCACGTCTGTAATCCCAGCTCTTGGGAGGCAGAGGCAGGTGGATTTCTGTACAGAGCCATATTTGGGATTCATACCATAAGGTAGGAAGCCAAGGACAATCCCTGGCTTCAAGGCAAGAATCTGCCGGTAGGACAATAGGGAAGTAGGTTACAGCAGGAATTTTTATCCTAGGGTGGAGAAGCTCAGAGAAGGTTAAACTCGTTGTTCTTCCAGGTCTATGAATTCCTGAATTAAGCAGGTGACCCACCCAGCTGCCGGAGCAGTCAAGACAAGGACCTCCAGGAGAAGCTAGACAACTTCCACTGGAACTCAACCTGGAGTCTGGGGGGAACGGTTTGCCCAAACTGCTAAAAGGTCTAACCGCCATTAAAGTTTCGACCTCGGTCAGTAAAATATTGTCCTGGCCTTCTTTCTTTTCGCCCCTTCCCCATCTATCCCTCAGCTTCTGTTCCAGAAACCCAGTTCATAATAGCTGCAGGTAGCTATGGAATACAACAGATTTCTGAGTTCGAGGCCAGCCTGGTCTACAGAGTGAGTTCCAGGACACAGAGAAACCCTGTCTCTAAAAAACCAAAAAAAAAAAAAAAAACCAAAAAAAAAAAAAAAAGAACTGTTCGTGCTGAACAGTTTTGTCAGTCTGGAATGCTTTGGAATGCACTACCCTAAAAAGCATGACTAGACTCTCACATTTATATAATTCTCTGGAAACTGGAAAGCAATTTGGCAATATACATAAAAAGCCATAAAATGCTTATAGTCTTGTGCTGAGTAATTCCATCTCATGAAATTTATTCCTAGAAAATAATGAAAAAGATGGTCATAATGTGCACAGAATGTGCTAATTAATGTCCACTGTCAGTTACCTGTGATGGCAGAGAGCGTATGTGAGCTTAAGTATATGTAAATAGGTAAGCAGTACCTTAAAACGTAATTATAAATCTTGGAGTATAATATTAAGTTTAAAAAGAAGATATAAAATTTTCTACCTATTTTTGCTGTGCTACCTGAGCTATGGTCAGCAGCTAGAGGAACAAATGGAGCCAGCCAACTATCTGTAATGAACATCTGAGTAGCTCTCAGCCTCCTATTTTGCCTTACTACTTTCCAAATGTTCTATAACTCTCCCAGAGAGTCCTCAACACAATACCAAAGAATTCAGAAGCAATTCAATATAATCCCCCCACCCACCCATCCTACTGGCCTCCCCACTGGAGGAACTTTGGTGGGAGAAAAATGAATTGTGGGATTCAAACATTTCCAGGAGTTTCGTGTGTGTGTGTGTGTGTGTGTGTGTGTGTGTGTGTGTGTGTGTGCCAGCAAGCCCCAAAGATCTTGCTTCCCAGCAATGGGCTTACATGTGTATGATGGAGAACAAACTCAAGTCTTAACACTTGCACTACAAGTGGCCTGAGTTCTTCCACCTTCCAAGGAGTCTGTGAAATGCTGATTTCACAACAGCTCCTGGAAGGTGCAAAGCCACAACCCTGGCAGATAGGAAGCCACTCTAAATGTTCTGGAGAAGAGCTGTATACCAACACTGGCTGCTAAACACACTTGGAGAATTTTGCTGGTTCCTGTCTGTCTAAAACTAGGGCGTGACAGGCGGCAGAGACAGACTCCTGACAAAGCAGAGCCCCTGTCAGGGCATTCACTCCACTCAGCAAGCAGAGCCCAGTGGAATGCTGTCGGACACACCCTGCTTGCTTTCCACTCCAGCTCTCTGGCTTATTTGTTGCTGATCCTATGCTCTAGTTCCCCTTATCTAAACCTCTCTTGTCCTTTCACGCTTAATTACCCATCCAACTCTGACAGCTAAACCCCTCAGTGCCCTATTCTACCCAGCCTACAGAGCCAAATGAAACAACGTAACCAAGTTCTTAAAAAATAAATCACTGAGCAAAATAAAACAAATGGATTCAATTCTGTTTTATCCACGCAGCCACTTTCTCTAGGATTAGTTTTTTTTAAGAGTCTAATTAATAATATATTTAGCTTATAATATTATTGAAAATAATCTTTAATGGTTGAATAGGCAAAGAACTGCTAATACCATTAGGCTATTCATCATGAATAATTCATACTGGGAAACCTTAAAATCTAAATTAGGCTCACTAGGGATAATCTTATCTCTATAAAGTATATACACTTACCACGATTTCTTCATTTTGAAGCTGCCCCTCTGTGTGTATTAAATCTAAAGTATAAATTTAATAGAAATAGGTTAAGGCTCAAATATATGAAGAAAGCCATGGAAATTTGTGTTCAGCAAAATGTGATTATTTGGCAAACTATTGTTAAGTCCAGATTTAAGTAAATTATCATTATTTGAGGGGTTGGAATTTGATAAGACATTTGGCTTAAAGGTTTAAAAAAATGAGCTATAAAATACCTCTAGTGATTATAACTAAGACAATGCAAATGTAAATTACACAAAGGAATATTACTAAAGAAGTTAAACTAAAGAAATAAAGTAAGAAATTGATAAAATGTAGTCCTTCATTTTAAAAAGTGATTTCTTTCCTTATTATATGTATACTTAAGAGTCCTATCTGCATGTATACCTGCATGCCAGCAGAGGACATTGCATCTCATTATAGATGGTTGTAAGGTGCCTTGTGGTTACTGGGAATTGAACTCTGGACCTTTTGAAGAGTAGTCGGTGCTCTCAACTACTGAGTTCTCTCTCCAGCCCCCAAGCTCTTCCCTTTTATTGATCAAGCTCATAAAAGACTTTTATGTAAGAAGCCATTTTTCCTATATGAAAATGTCACTGTGATGTGGAATGGCCTGTGACATGATCTCTTCTTGTACCCAAGTTTAATAATGTACTATTTGCATAATGGTAGGCTGCACTAGTTTATTTTTCCATGAATTACTCTGAGTGTTCTTTCAGAAACATGAACTACTTAGTTAATATAATACCTCTTGATGTTAATTTGTATCAAATAATGCATAGAATTTCAAAAGCTACCCACTACCAAAGAGGAAGTCTTTAGGAAGTAAGATTCTGGAGCCGCTTTCCTGTTTCCTAATACTTTTCTTAGACAGTACTATTACCCCTGCTTTGCCATGCCTTCTCTAGCCATGGTTTCCACTTCTAAGCTGGTAAAGTGTACACACCCGAAATCCCAGCACTCAGGAGACTAGACTGAGGCAGAAGGATTGATTGTAAGTACCAGGCCAGCCTAGGATACATACAGAGTAAAAACCTGTATAAAAAGCAGTAGTGGAGGTTGGAGGTGAGGGACTGCAGAGATGGCTCAGCAGTGAAGAGCACTGACTGTTTGCTAGCGGATCTGGGTTCAGTTCCTAGAACCCACACAGCACTTCACAGTGTCTGTAACTCCAGTCCCAAACGATCTGATACTTACCTTCTGGCCTCTGTGGGACCCAGGCATGAATGTGGTGCACAGATGTACATACAGACAAAACATCCATATACATTAAAATTTAAATTTAGGTTGTTTTTCCTGGAATTATAATATGGTTATATTCTATTTCTTACATATTTGTCATTTAAGTTTATGTTATGGTAAGTAGAAATCTAAGTTTCTGAAATCAATACCCACTTTCTAGTCTAACTTCATGAACAGTGTGCTGAAATTAGATATTATAAACCAGTCATCCACACCTCATTCCTACTCCATGTCAGCTGCTGCTCTCAGACTCCAGGCCTTTCTAGGGCCGCATGAAATAAACGACCTCACTTCTTGCTCTTCTCCCTGGAAGGCTCTAGGATCCACCCTAACTGGGGTGCGCTCTGGAAGTTCAGGCTGTCCCTCTGGAAGCTCAGGCTGTCCCTCTGGCATAAAAGTTATTGATCTACATTTGTCGTGTTCACTAGGTTTATATGTTTTTTCTCCTTATAGCTTTATGCCTTTTTATTTTTCTCCTGTTCTCACAGGATTTGCTAAGAAAAGGAAACAGACACATGAACTAATTATGTGTGTGCTTACCTGGAGGACAGCAGTTATTTATAAAAGGATTGATTTTTTTTTTGAAACAAGGACTCACTATGTAGCAGGCCAGCCTAGAATGATCTATATAGATCAAGCTGGCCTCAAACACAGAGATCCCCCTGCTTCTGTCTTCTGAATCCTGGGACTAAGGACATGTGCGACCACACCCAGCTCAGCTGATACTTAAACACTATCATTAATCTGGAAAGAAAGGTATGAAGCTAATATACAAGCCACTAGCTCACAAAAGCCTAAAATTTTGAAAATGTTGTTACATAAGCAGTGCATATGATGACTGCACAAATGTGTGTTTTTCTAGGCCTTGTGTGTGTTAAAGACTCATTAAAGTCACCTTGTATTTATCAAAATGCAGTTGGACTGCTAGCACAAGGGCCGAGGCCAGGCTCTCAGCCACTCTCGTGCTCAGAACAGTACTGGAGACATGAATACACACCTTTTTCAACCCACTGCTCAAAATCCAATGGCTCTTTAGATGTGGTCTTTTCAATCCTCAAAGTCCGCACTAGCATTGTAAATAAACAGAATAAATACAAATGTTAATTAGCTACTTAATTCTATGTTGCTGTGGTGTCTGTACTTCTTTCCTCTGCTGCCCTTGACTGCCATAGACTGTTAGGGACAACACAAAGTACTGGAACCAGGAATCCTGAAAGCTGAGACTGTTTTCCCATTTATCCTATAGTGATGCATTCTACTTCTAGTAGCAATGATGGTATTTATCACTACAGAGCACACATCTAGTAGTGCTTTTCTGAATCTTGTTATTATCTGGAGTATTTATATACTGGCTGTGATACAATTAGTAATCATGGTCGTAAGTCTTTATGGAGAACATGCTCTGAGTCAGGCATATTTGTTCATTCTCTTGGTCTTTATGAGAAAGGTATTATTAACCTACTTTTCTGATGAGGACACAGGCTTTACAGAAGTCAGGAAAGGTGTCCAGTAAACTAGAGCTTGTAAATGCCAGTACAAGAGTTTACACACGGGCCCTGTCTAGGGCCTCCGTAATGAAAGACAGAAGCATACCATGTATGCGTCTTCCTGCTGCACAGGGTTTTCTCCATTGTCCCCACATGACCTCCAGAACCACCCTTCCCTTCTATGTCCTACTCTGGAGGAGCTGACTCCTATAAATTATATCTCCTAGACTAATTTACCAATTCGCTTTTCTTTCGGGATGGCCAGTGGCAGGCACCAGAAGATTGGAGGGCAGAGAAGTGAGACCAGAATCTTTTATCTACACTCTGTCCTGCTTCCTGCCATATCTTTGATGGTCCTTTCCCTTCAAGACTGTAGCCCCGCAGGCCTCACTGTACATTCCCCAGCCCTGCTCCCTGCCCCCCTGGGCTTTGGTAACACTTTCAGTTCCTTGTCTCAGGAGGCAGTGGCTCCCTCCCTGTGTAGCTGGTTTCTAAGAGTCCCATTATCCCTTATTCATTCCTGCAGCCCAGGCCAGAATTTTATAAGTAGATCTATTAATAAAGTCTCTTCATTGGAAACATCTGGGATCTATTCTGTTTCCTGCCATGACTCTGATATACTTTATCATAGACAGGACTTTATGTTCTAAGAGGAGATTCCATTCCTAATCCCCAGAAAATGTCATTAGCAATGGAAGAATCAAAACTATCTAATGAGAATAATATGGGTTATCAGATTTACAGCAAGACTATGAGAACTACAGGCTAAATGAACCTAGGATGACGATGTCATAGAACCCAGTACTTGGGCAAGCCAGCTTCTTACATTCCTAATAGTCTTCTGCCAAAGATGTTCGTTCACACAGCAAGCTGCATGGAAATTATGATGTGCTTTGGAAGGGTTTGCAACTTAAGAGGCTAATTGTGCCAAGGGCAGTTAACTCAGACTCTCCACCCTCCCATTTCAGTAATAAAAGTGGGTCCCGTGCTGTAAGGAAAAACTAGTCTCCTGCCAAAAGTTTGCATGTGTCCTCTGTCTATGGAAAAATTAAAGGATAATGGAAAATTAATGTGTGATTTGCTTACCCAAGTAACTTTGTATCACAAGCTTTTCAATCTTTACATGTTTGTGAAAACAAATAATGAACTCCTGGGGAAACATGCCTGTGGTGGTCCAAAAGGTTTCTGGATTCCTATGTTAATTTTAAAGGAAGAAAGGGAATAGACAGATATAAAAAACATAATCACAATGTTATAATGAATAAATATTAAAAGCAGCCACTGTTTTATTTTACAACCCCTTTCTAATTTAGTTCTGCCTATAATCTCAACTTTAATACTTTTTTTACTGATGAATATTTTCTTCTAAAACCCTGAAAGAGCACTGATGTCCCTCCCATGTAAAAGGCTTCATCAGTCCCCCTAGTGATGATCAGTCCAACCTCTTTTGTTCCACCCTTAAAGTATACAGCCTCACATTACTGTATCACCCATGGCTGCTGCCACAACCAGCTGCTTACAGCTCTCAAGTACATCAAGCATGTGCACACACACACACACACACACACACACATGCGCGCGCGTGCCTATACCTACATTAATGAGTTCTCTTGACCCCAAAGTCCTTCTGCCTTTTTTTTTGGTTTCTCAAGACAAGGTTTCTCTGTGTAGCCCTGGCTGTCCTGGAGCTCACTCTGTAGACCAGGTTGGCCTCGAACTCAGAAATCCACCTGCCTCTGCCTCCCAAGTGCTGGGATTACAGGTGTGTGCCACCATGCTCGGCTATTCTTCTGTCTTTTGTGAAGAACTTTTATGGTTCCTTCTCTAACTCCAGCACATGAGAATCATATCCTTGGTGTTTTTTCTTTGCTTCAGAGCATTTGTGCCCACTCTTTGCTTTGATGTCCCCTACAAGCCCAGACACTTGCCTTTCTCTATTTTTATGTCCCTAATAACTATTATAGCAGGGAACTCATATACACACACACACACACACACACACACACACAATGTTTGCTGAAAAAAAATGAAGTTTCAAGTATCTCATGATTCACTACGGTGACTGATACCCCAATGAGGATACAGAACATTCCCGTGATTCTAGACATTCTCTTCTCTTTCTTCCAGACTTTCTATATCCCTTAGCCAGCAACTGTTTGATTTCCATCGCCACGGGCCATGTGCTAGGCAAGGCTGTGCTGCTGGGCTCTCCCCCAGCTTGTTCTCCCTTTTTTTCAGCAGGATCTCACTAGGTCACTCAGGCAGGCCGAGAACTTGCTGTGTTTCTGAGGATGACGTTGAGTTGAGCTTTTCATCCTCCTGCTTCCACATCTCTCCACTCCCAGGCGCTGGCATCACATGTGTGCACCACCACACTCAATTTTATACCTCTGGGAACTGGAATACAAGCCTGGGCTTCATGCATGTAGCAAGTATTTTATCAACTAGGCGACATCTCCAGCTTCAGTAAGTGAAATGTAATTTTTTTACTTCCAACTTAAAACACAGCAAAATGACTGAGTTTGCTTCCAGATTTATTAACGTCTCCACCTCCTTATTTTCTCTTGAATAAGGGGTTGAGACAGGGTCTCACTACACAGCCCTGCTCGGTCTTTATCCCTTACCTCAGCTTCCCAAAGGCCTGGACCTTAAGCCTTCCCATTGTGACCATTTTTGCCTTTGTTTTTGAAGGTTCTTTGAGGTTTTCTATGAAAATAGCAACAGAATCTGTGAACAGCAAGTTTTATTGTGTTTCTTGCCTCTCTATCTCTCATATCTCTGCTTATAAGACCTAATTTGTAAGATCTATAAGATCTTCAGAAAACAGAAACAGAACTTTTCCAATCTTAGGGGAAAGTATTTCCAGTTTTGTCACTGAGCTGAAAAGGTTTCATGTGTCTTTACCAGACTGGGACGCGCTTCTCTTAGGTTGTTGAGAACAAATACTAAGAAGAACAGTGAATTTTCATGCTGATAGCCCAAGCTGCCCACACTCATTAGGTAGCCAAGATTGGCCTTGAACTTCTGATCTTGCCTTTACCTCCCTGATGCTGGAATTACAGGCATGTGCTTGTTCTAATATGGTGAGTTATTACAGCCTTGTGTTCTTGTGATATTACGTGTAAGTCTTGTATTCCCAGGGTAAACTACATTTTGTAGACTCATCTTTTGGGCTTTTGTGACTTTGGTTTTGTTTGGTTAAAAGATCAGGCTGGCCTCAGCCTGAAGCTCATGATCTTCCTGCTTCTGCATCCCCAGCGCAGGATTTCCATGGATGAGATACTATGCCCAACTTAATTTAAAATATTTTGTTAAAATTTTTAAATTCACTTTCAGAAAGAACACTGGTCTTTACTATTTCTTACAATGCTCTATCTGATTTTGATAATGGGATACACTTGGTAATACTTGGTGGAAAATCTCCCCCTCCCACCTGTGGAGGATTAATTTCAGGCAGCCTCAAGCACTCAGTCACAAAGCTCCACCCCAGCTCTGCTTACTTTTATAAGGGTATAAGACACTGATATTCCTTCTTTGAGTGTTTGAGAGTTCTAGTAGTGGGTAGGAGTCTGTTCAGGTTTTTTACTTCACTTTGTGTCATTTAAATTTTTTAAACTTCTTATGTATATAGGTGTTTTCCTACATGTATCTTTGGAGGCCAGAAGAGGACATTGGATCTCCTGAAACTGGAGTTACAAACAGATTTGAGTTGCCACATGGGTGCTGGAAATTGAACCAGGGACTCTGGAAGAGCAGCCAGTGCGCTTGACTGCTGAGCCATCATCTCTCCAACCCAACCTTGTGTCATAGGTGATTTGAGGATTTGTCCCTTTCCTCTTAAATTGCTAAATTTACCATCTTAGCTTTGTTATTTAAAATGTAATGGCTACTCTTTTAGAGTATCTCTCTTACTATAGCTTCTTTCTTTTTAGCCCCGGATATTTACACTTCTGTGCCTCTGCTTGCATGCCGGCCTTGAGCTTAGGCCTCTCCTGCCTCACCTGAGAACTAGGTTATAGACTGGAGCTGGACACCAGACTCCAGGCTTCCTGCATGCTAGTGAGCGTTCACCACCGGATGCCAAGCCCTGTTAGATTTCCCACTTTCTTTGGATTTAATTTGTTCCTTTTTTCTAGATTCCCAAGTTGAAACTTCATGCTTTTTTTATTTTTATTTTTTTTAACTTTTTGAGACAGGGCCTCACTGTGTGGCTCAGAGGCTCTCTGAGTACTGAGATTTCAGGTGTAAGCTACCATTCCCAGCTAAGAACATTCTCTTCATGATTTCAGTTTTCTGAGATTGATGGGACCTATTTGGGGAAATTCAATGTGTACTTGTTTGATATGCCGCCACTGGTGCCAGTATTTCAGGGCTATTAACCAAGATAATGGGTAGCACTGGTCAGATCATTTGAATCTTTACTGGCTCATGTTGCTCTACCTTTATTGAGAGGAGAGTGTTAAAATATCCAACTGTGATTTCTTTCATCTTTCAGTTTTGCTCTTATATATTTTAAAAATTATTAGGTCTCATACACATAGAAATGTAGCTTCCTAAGTAACTGACCTTCTAATAGTATAAAATATCCCTTTATTTCTAGTAATCTTTTATGTTTTACTTTATTATGAATGTAATTAAGCCTCTTTCAAATATATAGATTGTGGGGAAGATCATTTCTCACTCACTTACTTTCCACTTATTGACATTTAAAATTCTTGATTATAGTGTGTTTTTTTGTGTGTATACTTACATGTGCAACCGTGGCACACATGGGAAGAGGAAAGGCAAGGAACAACTATCAGGAGTCACTGTTCCTTCACCATGTGGGCCTCAAGGACTGAACTCAAGTCACTATACTTGGTGGCAAGTCCCTTTATGTACTGAGCCATTTCTATGGTCCCTGTGTAGAGTTTTTTTGTTTTAAAGATAGTTAGCATTTGATTAATGTAGGCTTCAAGCCTTCAGGACACAGAAACCCTCTCAACACCCTTAAACTCCTGAGCTCCTTTCCTAAAGCATTTGGCTTTCATGATGACAGGCTGCTTAGGAAACTTTCTCTTCCCCAGAACTTTGTGGTATCAGGATCATACCACATCAGTGACTGGGAGAGCTCCAGGCTTATTTTGGCAGTGGCTACCAATCCTCAGTGACCAATGTCCAAAGTTTATCCATGTTGGTGGTTGGTCACAGTTCTGGCTCTTCTTGAAGTGGTCACGTCTCATACTAACTCCCCCAAAGTCACCCTAATGGTATTTGTCAAAGTTGATCTTGGGGTGAAGCATGTTATCAGTATTGCCCTGGCCTCCTGGCTCTTCTAACGCAGACTGAACAAACAGTCATGGCCATGAAGTTTCTCGATCTTCCTCAGGTCTGGGTGACATAGCAACACCCCAAAACAAAGACTTTATTTTTTGTTTATAGAAGACAGGTTTTCACTGTGTATCTCTGCTGGCCTGGAACTCACTACATAGACCAGGCTGTCCTCAAACTCACAGAGGTCAACCTGCCTCTACCTCCAAAGTGATGGGATTAAAAGTCTGCAGAGCTATCATGCACCACCACCACCAACCCCTTCTTAAAAGGGATCTTGTTACATAGCTCAAGCTAGCCTCAAATGTTTGGTCCTCTTGCCTCAGGTTCTCAAGTAGTAGGATTACAGGCAAACACCATGACATCAAGGTGGCTTATACAGAGCCATATTGGGGTGTCATGCCACATGGCAGGAACTTGACATTAGCCAAGGACAAAGTTACAGCAGGAATTTTTTTCCTAGGGTGGAGTGCTAAGAATGTACTTGACATTGGTCAAGGTGAACTCCCAGCCTACATTGAGCACAGAATCCCTGCGCAAGTCAGGATCCTGCTCCACCTACGGCCAGATGACTTTGACTTCACCAGAACTCAGTCCAGAGTCTGGGGGGTAGGGGCTTGCTCAAACTGTTAAACGGTCTGACCCCCATTAAAGTTGGGGCCTCGATCGGTAAAATATCATCCTGGCCTCTTTCTTTGGGGCCTCAATAGGTAAAATATCATCCTGGCCTCTTTCTTTCTTTTCTTTTTCTTTTTTGTTTTTTTTTGTTTGTTTGTTTTTTTGTTTTTTTTGGATTTGGTTTTTTTCAAGACAGGGTTTCTCTGTATAGCCTGGCTGTCCTGGAACTTACTCTGTAGACCAGGCTGGCCTCGAACTCAGAAATCTGCCTGCCTCTGCCTCCCAGAGTGCTAGGATTACAGGCGTGCACCACCACTGCCCCGCTAATCCTGGCCTCTTTCTTTTCGCCCCTTCCCCATACATCCCTCAGCTTCTGTTCCAGCAACCCAGTTCGTAGTAGCTGCAGGCAGCTACAGAATACAACAGTGGCTCTTTGTTTATTTTTAAAAGCGGTATAGTGGTTATTTCCAAAGTTATTATATAAGAACCTTGTGGGACTGGGGAAATGGGTCAGCAGCTAAAATTCTTACCATGGCAGCAAGGGAGAAAGAGTTTGTCTCTCTAGAACTAGCAATGCCAGGTAGACACAGTAGCTTTCCTATAATTCCAGCCTTGGAAGGCAGAACCAAAGGCTGCCCAGGCCAAGCTGACTAACAAGACCAGCTGAATCATCGGTGAGTTCTGTATTTAATGAGAAACCCCGCCTCAATGAATAAGGTGGAAGAACAATTAATAAAGAAGATTCCAGGTATAACCTCAGGCCTCCACATACATCCACACACTGAGACACACACACACTCATGTATACTATCTTAGTTACTTTTTAATTGCTATAATAAACACCATGACCAAGGCAATACATAAAAAATAAAACTTGAGGACTCACAGTTCTAGAGGTTGAGCTGTTACCATCACGTCAGGGAGCACGGCAGCAGCAGGCAGTCATGCATGCTGCTGGAGCAAATGAGCGCTTTCATCCTTGGTGGAAAAGAGCTATCTAGCAATGGTGTGGCTTTTGAACCCTCAAAGACCCCTCAGTAACATATCTCCTCAACAAGGCCACACCTCCTAATTCTTCCCAAACAGTTCCTCCAACTGGGGACCAAGTGTTCAAATATATGCACTAGTGAGGTCCATTCTTATCAAAACCACCACATACGCAGTACATACAAACACATGAAAAAGTAGAAACATAGCCCTGAAGCTCTGAATACTAAAGATACAATTAGCATATCAAATGATTCCCATGAAGAAGGAAGAAGAGGGCCCTAATCCTGGAAAGGCTTGATCCAGCATTGTAGGGGAGTACAGAGACAGAGAAAAGGGAGGGGGAAAGATCAGAGAATGGATAGAGAGAAGAGAACTTATGGGACATATGGGGGGGGGGGGGAGAACTGGGAAAGGGAAAAGCTTTTAGAATGTAAACAAAGAATATAGAAAATAACTATAAAAAAAAGAAAAAGAAAAAGTAGAAACGGGAAAAGAGAGAGCTTTATGAGCAAATCACCCAGAACTTCATGTTTATGCTATTGTTATATATTTTACATATAATTAATCTCACAATATGTTTTAAATCATAAAGTGATTAGCCATCTCACAAAGAAACTCAAAAAAATATAGTCATTTACAGTTATCCAAATGTTTACTATTTCTAGTATATTTCATATAGGTTTGTGTTTTCCTCTGGTATTATACCTCTTCAAATTGCAAAGTTCATTTAATATTTTCTGCCATGTAGGTTTACCTGTAACAGATACCTTTATTTTGGAAGTATGTTTTAGCAAGAGAAAGAATGCCGGTTGACAGTGTTTGTGTTTATTTGCATCTTGTTCAGCATCTGTTGGACACTACACTGCTCAAGAGCACGCTCTAGTCAGCAGGCCTGCTGTTATCAGTGCTGCTGTGCCTCAGCAAATCACTATTCTTCCCTCCAGCTGTTTACACAAGTCTTTCTTTTTCAGTGTTTGCTGGGACATAGACTTCATATTTACCCAGCTTGGGGTTTCCTGAGTTTTTAGATCTGTAGACTGATGCTTTATTTCTCTTTATATTTCTGCCTTATATGGGATTTCCTTATTGTCTATATTATTATTACTGTTATTGCTATTATTATTATTATTAGTGTGTATGTGTATCTTTGTGTATATGTGTATGGGAGGGGGGGAGGGAGAGAGAGAGGGAGCTGGAGAGACGTCTCAGCAGTTAAGAGCATTGACTGCTCGTCCCGAGGTCCTGAGTTCAATTCCCAGCAACCATATGGTGGCTCACAACCATCTGTAAAGGGATCCGATGTTCTCTTGTAGTGTGTCTGAAGACAGCTACAGACAGAGTGCTCATATAAATAAATAAATCTTAAAACAACAACAACAAAACAGTAGTGGGACTGGAGAGATGGCTCAGTGGGTAAGAGCACAGACTGTGTAAGACCCCCAAAGCTGGGCGGTGGTGGCGCACGCATTTAATCCCAGCACTTGGGAGGCAGAAGCAGGTGGATTTCTGAGTTCGAGGCCAGCCTGGTCTACAAAGTGAGTTCCAGGACAGCCAGGGCTACACCTGTCTTGAAAATACCCCCCCCAAAAAAAGACCCCCCAAAACTGAGGGTGCCCCAGCACCCCACACCCTGGAAGGCGACACCCAAATCACTCTCGAGGAACGGTCTCAATGCAATAACATGAGGATTTCTTTATTCCAGAATTCTGGGTTCCACAGCCATACACTGCATAGGGTTAGAGGACTGTGGACCACGAGTGCCGAATTGGACAGCTTTTATAAGTTTAAGACAAAGCTGATCACAAACCAATCGTTTTTAGCATGGAGAGCCCGTGAAATGCGAGCCAATCGATTTGTACCACTCCATAGTTTTTAGGCCAATCAGTTTAAATTAACGGAGCCCGCACTCAGTGGACCAATTAGTTTCCTGTTTTCTTGAATGTCTATAGCTGCGTGAACTCCTGCATAGGGGTAAAGGCATAAGCAGTTTACAGAAGCAAGATAAGCTTAGCCCATTTCCAGTTGCCTTATGGGGCCAGGTTCACCTATTCAAGGCCTTTCTGCTAGTTCTAAACAAAGGGTGGGCTCTGGAATGTGACCTTTTACCTAGTTTCTAACAAAGCGAGATAGCATTTTAAATTTCTGACTTCTTGGGGTCATTAGAGTTAGGCTGTATTATTTTCTATCCTTTCAACTGCTCTTCCGAAGGCCCTGAGTTCAAATCCCAGCACCCACATGGTGGCTCACAATCATCCCTAAAAAGATCTGACTCCCTCTTCTGGTGTTTCTGAAGACAGTTACAGTGTACTTGCGTATAATAAATAAATAAATCTTTAAAAAAATAACAAAACAAAAAATAGCAGTAATCTGTACTACAAGACACAGGAACCTTAAGTCATGCAAGTGAAGAAGCCTCTCGACAGTGCACGTAGTCTGTGTGGTATGGTGGCTCATGCTAAAATGGGAAGATCCTGGCAAGTTCAAGACCAGTCAGAGCTCCAGCAAGAGCTGCAGGTCAGTCAGCTTCACACTTAGACACAGAGGTGGCTCAGAGGTTAAGTGTACTAGCTAGTCTTGCAAAGGACCCTAGTTTGATTCCCAGTTCCCACATGATGGCTCACAACAACCATCTATAACTCTAGTCCAGGGGATCTGACACCATCTTCTGGCCTCTGTAGGTACCAGGCACATACGGGGTATACAGGCAAAGCATCCATACTCATAAATTTAAAAAAAATTAAAATCAATAAACAATAGATCTCATGTGAGACAGGCATGTTGATACACATCTATAACTCTAGCATTTGGAAGGTTAAGGCAGGAGGATTGCTGTGGGTTTGAGGCTGACCTGGGCTACACAAATTGCTTCAGCTACTGGCATCCTGTTTTTTAAAAAAACTCAACCACAATATATATGATTCTATTTATATGATTCAACTATAGTATGCAACTGTACTTGCAAAAAGGACCACTTCTTTTTCAAAGCATGGGGTGGATGAATATGTACTGGGCACTGAGCCCAGATCACATGTGTGCAATGATCTACCTTTACAGTCCTAGCTTTTTTTTTTTTTTTTTTTTAATTTGAAACAGTATCTTGCTAAATTACCCAGGCTGGCCTCCAGCTTCAGTGAACTGTCTCAGTCTTCCAAATGCTGGGGCTCCAGGTGTGAGATATCTCACACCTCACTTTGTTGTTTTCTCTTTGTGTTTCTTTCCTCCCTTTTCAGTAGGTACAGAGGATGTGATGGTTTGCATATGCTCGTC